>NC_025863.1:286349-369721 GCF_000755165.1 Leishmania panamensis | reverse complement strand
GGCGTGCCCGTCGCGAGACTGACCTCGTTGGTCGGCGTCTTCTACTAGTAGGCGAGCGACGACACACACACACACACACACACACACACACACACACACACACACACACACACACACACGGAGAAGGAGGGGGAATAGTAGAGGCGGTATCTGTGCTGACGTACGTGCGTACACTGTTGGCGACTTTCCCTTCTGCCGATATCAGAGAGCGATAGTATAAGCCAAAACGACCGAACAGTGCGCGCGTGTGTGCCTATGCGTCAGAGAGGCGCTTGCACGCAGTTGCGCTGAGGGTCTACAGGGGGTGAGGGAAGGGGGATGCGGGTAGTAGAGAGAAGATAGGAGGCAGAGACGCAGGAACACACATGTCAGACGCCGCGCACGCGTCACATGGCTAGAAGCTCTCCCCTCCCTTCCTTCAAAGAGTTTCCGTCAGAGACCCTGGAAAGAGGCGTGGAAGTGTGCATACATTTTGTAGCAGCGCGTGCCGAAGAGAGACGAGCGAAGAGGAAGCGAATATGGCGGTGCTGAACACGTGGAGGGTAGCGCATAACATGCCCCTGTCCCCCCTTACCTTCATTCAGGAGGACGCACCCACGGTCTTCTTCACCTATCAGGGGGAAGGGGTACGTCCCTACTGCCGGTGATGGTCGTGTGGCACACTCGCCAGAGGTGCACGGGACCGTCGGGCCCGGCTGACACAAACATTGCGTCCATCGAATCAGCGGTGGAGGCCTTCTCGCTCGAGGGAATGCGTACCAGCAGGTCAACAGGCGACGTGTGTGGAGAACGCTCGGCGACGTGCTGCCGAGCAGATGAAGCAATGGCGCAGCCCGCTGCATTATTGTTTGTGGAGCTGGATGAACTTGGCGACGATGATTGCCCGCGGGCGGTTGTCTCATCCCCTCTGCCCGTGGCAGCTAGGTGCGCTGTTTCACTAGACGGCGGATGCGCCGACGCATCCGCAGCACTCTGCGCGCCATCCACCCGTTGCGTCACCGCGTGTTCCGACACCATCTTCCACGTTCGCTGACTCCGGACACCCAGCTGCGTCGACGCTGCTGCCGACTTGAAGGCGCAAAGCCGTCCTTCGAATCCGATGGCCACAAGTACGTCTTCCGAGGCGAACTCGCACCGTAGCAGCGGGAGCTGGCAAAGCCACATCGCCGTGTGCACTGCTGCACATTTGCTAGAGCCATCGCCGGAGCAGTCGCCCTTGCTGCTGCGGCCCCCTCCTAGAGGCGAGGATGGCGCAGCGCCCCAGTCCCACACGTGGAGGCCACTGTCATGACCCACCACTGCCAGCTGCTGCCCAGAGGGGCTCCAGGCCATACCGTACACCCAGCAAGGAAGGAGGTGTGAGAGGTACACGTAACTAAAAGGCGTTGCAGCTGCACCTGCGCTGTCGCCATGTGCACCTCGTCCGGCGTCTCCCAGCGCGCTGTCTACGCTCTTGATGTGTGTAGAGAGGACTTGCACCGTTCCATCGAGGCGCGCAACTGCAAGTCTCGCGTTCTCGACGGGATGCGCTGCCAGTGCCGTGACCGAGCACGCGCGCGTAGGCGATGGTGACACCGCCTCAGCTGACAGGTCAGCTTGCAGAGTGGGGCGGTGGTCGTCGAGGAGTCGGCAGATCCACCACTTATGCCGCGGGTCGTAGCGGCCAACGGCGACGGTGCCGCCGGAGGTGCCGATGTACAGCTTTGTCCCTTTCGCGCTCCACGCCACACAGGTCGGGCACAGCCGCACCTCGGCGCTCAGCACGGCGAGCTGCGGCACCGCACAAAATGGGGCATCCGCTGAGACAACCGAAGGCGAGCGCGCGTTTTCTCCCTCGATATGAGTGACACCGTGCGTTTCCCCCTTCGACGCTTGCAAAGGCTGCTTTGCAGCTTCCGCATCCGCACGCGGCACCCAGACACACGCACCGCGGTCCGCACTCGTAGAGAGGAGGGCGCCTGTGCGCTGGCACCACGCTAACGCGGTGATGGGCGCGTCGTGACCGCCGGCGAGAATCTGCAGCACTGTCCACTGCGAAAAGGGTGCGACAGCGGCGCCGGGTACGCTCCAAGTGCTACACGCACAGTGCGCAGAGGCGTTTGTGTTGGCGATCACGATGCAGCACGCGTCCTCGCATTTGCCATCGCGTGGGAGCGCCTTCCCACGGCGCACCGCATAGGCCACCAGCGTGCTATCATGGCTAAAGGCAAGTGCGGCAAGCGGTGGTGATGCCGACGCCAGTCGAGGCCCCGTGGACCCGCTGTCACTCCCCAAAGCGGTGCACGTCACACAGCTCACCGATACCATCGCGGGGAGTGAGAGAGAGAGAGACAGAGACGGTTCTAGAAGGAAAATAAGCAAGAGAGTCAGACCCTCTTCCTATATCCATGCGTGCGTGCGTGTGTGTGCCACACCGCCAAACGAGTACAACGGTAGCCTAGAGGAAGGCTGAGAGATGGAGGAGAGCAGCCTGATGAGTAAGAGGAACGCGAAGACAATCAAGTGCGCTGGTATATCCACAAGCGACTCAGTGGTGCTGTGAATGCATGCCACACCTCAACGACCCGTGTGGGCATGCGTAAGACACACCCACATATACATACAACAGAGATGGGGATGCCCAGCGACAGGATCTGACCGCAAAGCGCAGACAGCGTGACACAGCGTGAAAAGAGGCCAGCATTGGCCACCCCTCCCTCCTTCGCGCCCCCTATATGTGCGACTGCCCCGTCATGTTTGCTACTTCCCTCCTCTGCCGTTTTATATTTCTTATTTTCTTCGAGTTTTTTTTTGTGTGTTTCCCTCTTTTAGCGTTGCTGCCTTACGCGCAGGCATCTGCGTAGGGGGATGTGTGCAGAGGCACGACGTGCTGGGGTGCATAGAGAGGCACCGATGGTGATTGGGGGAAGAGGTAGGGAAGTGGGGAGAGAGGGGTTTGCATTGCAGGCAAGCCAGCTAGCCGCGCACACTGAATAGACTGCTGTGATGCGCATGTCAGCGACAGCCACACAAAAAGCCCCTGCTCCGTACCTCTCGAGTCAGCTCAAGCGAGTGGTTGAGTGCCAACATCAGTCGTTAAAGAGCGACATGAGGAGAAGCGCGTCGAGGTTGCCGTCGGTGTTTGCACTGGTGGATGAGGTTGGCGGAGGCAGAGGAGGAAGTGTAGGCGACGTCGGCGCTGTGGGCGAGGGCTGGCTCGGTGGCAGCTGCAGCGTCACTTTTCTTTCTTCCATCGCAATACTCGACTTGCCGCCGTCGCTGCTACTCAGATTCCTCACACTGCTGTCGTTTAGCGCACCCCTGTGTTCTGGAGTAGACGCCTGCTGCAGGGACTTCCAGTAGAGTTGCCAGGCAGCATCAGCGTCGAGCGCAGAGGCATGCCATGCTGACCCAAGACCCTTGCCATCGACGTCAAGAGCTCTGTCCACCGAGGCGGTTGCATCACTCGCGGTGTTGTCTTCCGTAGTTCTTGCCCCTCCCCTGACGTGTGTCTCGCTCGCCGGAACTGTGAACGTGACCGGCGCGTGCCTCTTGTCGTCCCCCTCGTGCTTCGCGTCCTTTTCTGGCGACGCAATGGCTAGGGTGGGTGGAGCCCAGCTCGGGTTAGTTCGTGGGTTATGGTACGACACTCGACTCAGTGCTGCCCTCAGCCCAGGCGCGCTCTCCGCTGTCCTACCTGCCGTGGCGCTGCTTTTCGTTCGGCCGGCATACGCTTGCTTCAGCGCTACCACGTACTTGCCACACCCATTGTAGGTGGCAGACACCAGCACAACGGAGACGTTGGGGTGCTGCGCGTACACGCTGCCGCTGCTACTGGGACTGTCGTGCCGCGCGAGATGCAGTGCCGTGACAGCTGCACGCGCAAACAGGTCCGTTACACCGACCCCGTATCGGCGTGTCTCGCGGCTCCAGCGCAGCTCCTCTTCCAGCGACACAAGGTGAATCACGTCCTTGTATTGCTTCAGAAAGCGTGCAAGGCGACGCCGACGGTGCTCCACCACCGCGTCAGACTCTTGTCCCCCTGTTGTCTCTTGCCAGACGACGTCGTGCCGACCCGCCTGTGAGCCTTTGGGCATAGCGCCGTCGATGCGCCGCCCACCACCACGCTGCAGCGACACAAGAGCTGAGTACGGAATCACCAGAACGGAGTAGTGTGAGATGAACGGCACCACCCACTCATCCACGTTAGCGAGCACGTCGGCTGCCAGGACGGCGATGCAGAGACGCTCCTTTTCAGGGACGTGCGTTGGCGACTGCGGCGGCATTCCAGTAAAGGCGTTCATGCGCTGTTGGGCTATGCGGATGAGCGGCATCAGATACGGCCTCAGGCGACTGTCCATGCTGAGGTCGACGCGCAATCGCATGAGGGCCTGCTCCATCGCCCGCACATACAGCGGGTAGCGCTCCAGCAGTATCGGCTCCAGTGCCACTCCATCCGCAGACGTGCTCATCGCTTTCCCGCCGGCGATCTGTGCCTCACCGCCATCATCCCCACCAGGCGAGCGCATTGTTGTGTCTGTCATCTGTGCGAGTGACCGCATTGCATCCTCGTGAAGGTCAGTGAGCTGCAGTGCTGTGGATGCCCCCTTCGGTGACCTCGCCACGGCTTGCGCTACGTAGGCGTAGGTGTGCGGCGTTGGGGCGATGTGGTAGCGCTCTGTCATGAGCTCGATAACTTCTTGCGCCTCCCGTACTGTCACGGCACCGGCAAGGACGGCGTGGAAGCTGGCACGGGAGAGCGGGGCACCGGCCTCCACCAGTACGTCGAGCGTCTTGCGGGCATCGGCGCCGTAGCCGGCAGCCGTGTAGGACAGCAGCAAGTTTGTATACACCTGGGGAGTAAAGCGCCCTACGCCGCAGACCTGCCGTGCCTCGTGGTAGAAGGCGAACGCGTGCGTCGGCTCGCGGGTCGAGGCGCAGCAAGCGATCAGCGCTGCGTACGTATCTGGAGTCGGTGTCAGACCCACGTCGCGGAGACGTCGATAGATGGACAGGGCAATAGCCATGCGCTGTGGCTCCTCAACGGCGCGGCTCGCTGCACCGATGATGGCTGTGTACAGGGACACGCTCACAGGCACGACCGCTGCCGCTTCGCTCTCCCTCAGCAACGCTCGCAGTTCAGTGAAATCGGTAGTCGTACGGCTGCTGTGTGCAAGAGTGATCAGTGCATGAGTAAAGTCGTTTGGTGTGACAGCGAAGCGACCAACTTCAGCGTGCTGTACGAAGCGGCGGTAGAGACTGAGAGCCGTGGCAAAGTCTCGATTATGATCCTTGGCACACGCCTGCATGGCGCACAGGTGATCCTGTGCCGTAACAGGCTCAACATACTGCTGCGCTGCGGCGTCGACAAGTGCAACGGCGTCATCCATGCTGAAGCTGTCGTCATCCTCGTCTCCATCGCCACGGTAGAGCTGACCGCTTCCGTGCAGAGCAGAGACAGAGTGTAGCTGCCGCTCCTGCAATGAGAGGAGGTCGTCTAAGGTGGTCAGGGCTTGTAGACGAGACCCAGTAGCGGTGGCGAGTCGAAGAAGTCCGTGAAGCAATGCAGCATGCGTGGCGACCGGCATAATCCACGCGGGTGGTGCTGACGGCAGTGGGGCTGGGACGGTGACAGAGGACCGGGCTGGTGTCGCGGGCGCAGGCGCATGCACACAGGCGTCTGTCGCGTTGACAAGCGTTTCCAGCTGGGCAAGGAGGTGCTCCAGGGCGGCGTGGCTTGCAATGTCGCCTAGCGTCTGGGCGGCGAGCACGATGTCGTGTGCCTCCGCCAGTGCTAGCTGGAGCACGTGCTGAACGTCGCGTGCTCTGCTAAGTGCATTTCGTGCCCCGGACTGAGCGAGGGGTGTGGGGGTGGCTGGCGACGAGGCTGAAAAGGAGGACCTGAGCGAGAGCTCGGTGTCGTGACAGCTCAGGTTCACAGAGAGCTGCAGTAGGTCAGTCAGCACCTTCAGCGGGGCTGGTGCATAGGCGGCCCGCGTCAACTCGCGCAGGGAAGAGTATGTGCCGTGCATGAGCTGTGCACGGTAGGCACGCACAGAGTAGGGATGGGCTGCTTCAGACGACGATGACGGCGGCGGTGTAGCAGCGTTCAGCCTTGCTGCTGCGTCTTGGCTACTGTCCTCATTGTGGTGGGTCGTCTTCGCACTGGCCGGCGCTGCTCTCGTGGCAGAAGCGGATGCCTGAGCGGTGCCTGTTTCGCGCTCTGTGGGATTCCAGCCTCGCTGTGTGTGTGTGGATGCAAAACTCCGTGGCATTACTGACGCCTTGGAGGAGAGGGGACATCGTTGATGAAGAAGAGCACAATGCCGGCTGGAAGACTGACCTCGCAGAGCTGCTTCGATCCACAGCTGATGCGAGCAACGAAGCGGTTGTGTGAGGAAGTACGGCAGAGCTGCCGCAGCGGCGACCCACGGCGTGCCTGCGAGCATGTGAATTGCGACCCCCTTCTCTTGCTGTGGAGGCTTTTTCATCCACCCCATTCACGGCAGTTTTATTTTTTTTTTTGAAGCAGCGAGAGAGAGAGAGAGAGAAGCGCAAACGAGCGGTAATGGGGGAGGGGGAGAGGGACGTGGTGATGATCAAGGATGCTATCTCAGCACAAGGCGGTAGAGCGCAAGCAGAAGCGCATGCAACTTTCCATCCATAGGCTCTGGAGAACAAAGGTGGCAGCTATATCATATACATGGGCCTCTCTCGCTTCCTCTGACGATGGAGAGAGGGGCGCATCGGAGGACATGCGACACACGTGTGTCTTGCTGTAGGTATTGGCGTGCTTGCGTACACACAGTCCCGTGCTTCCGTTCTCTTTTCATTTTTTTTTCTCATCGTGTATGCGTGAGTGTATGTCGTGCTCTTCGTCCGTGGCAAGGAAGCTGCAGGCTGCCACACACATGCACACACACACGCATGGTAGATCCACCGAGACAGCGCAAAGAAGGCCAAGCAAACAGCAGTTTCTTCGTTCTGCAGGGGTAACGCCGAAATTTTGGTAATGGTGGTGGGGAAGCCGCGCACGGCAACGCCGGGGACGAGTGGGGAGCGAAGGATGAGAGAGAGAGAGAGAGAGAGCAAGCAAGGCAAGGAGACAAAGGAAAGAGAAGCGTCATCCCTCCCCCTCTATCCACACCACATCACACACGTGTACACCACTCTTGGCAGAAGAAGGTGACCCCAAGACCAAGTGCATCAACTTGAGCGGGCGTCAAGCAACCGACAGATTCGGATCGATGTGAGTAGACGAGAGAAGCCAGACAGGTGCCTACAATCAAGGGAATGATGGTGTGTGTGTGTAGTAGTACCGTGTGTCTGCGCCCATCAGGCGCACCATCACTGTAGCCCATCTATTTCCCCCTTTCCCGTCCTGCTCTTCACACCATACCTCACTCACCCACACGATCCCCACCTCTCACGTATACACGCGCGTCGAGACACCGCTATACCACTTGCTTAAGCACTGGCAAAAGAACTTGCCTCCAGTTCTCCTCCCAAGTGTGCGCATGCAGTCGTGCTTCGTAGGCTCGCTGCTTCATCACCGACAGCGGCGTCGGTGACAAACGTGACGGGCTACTGTCGCCATCGCGGACGCTCTCGCTGGTGGATGGCAGGCCTACAAAGCTGGAGAGCAAGAATGCAAGATCGGTGTCGTTGCGGAACGACCAGCCTCGCTCACACTCTTGCAGAGATGGCTGCACGGCCTTCGCGTAGCCACTGCTGACCTGTGAGGCCTCCTGAGGATTCACCGCACCGTTGCGCAGACACACCACCTGAGTCGCCAGCACCCGCGTCACAGCACCAATGAGCTCGCCAATGGCGGGGTACTGCATGGCAATGACTGGAAGCCCTACCCCTATCATGTCCGCGCCCTTCATAGGTAGGTCCAGCCCACTGGAGGAAAAGTGCAGACAGAGGCCGACGTCGGCGGCACCGAGCAGGAGGCTGTACTCCTGGTACGACTGTGCGTAGTACGTGCTCACCACCACGTGCGACGACAGCTTGGCAGCGCGCACGGCATCCTCGAAGCGCTGGCGGGCAGTTCCTTTCCCAGTAATCAGCACCCAGAGATCAACAGGTCCGCTGCTGCTGCCGTTGCCACTTCCATAGCTGACTTCGTGTCGAAGGCGGTGGTCCAGCCGCTGGAGGGCTTGGATGAGCACCGAGTAATTGTCATCCTCTGTCCAGCTGGTCGACCCGACCACCATGATGCCTCGCCGCGACGGTGTCGCCATCGTTGCAGGTGCGGCTGCCAGGGTGCTGAGGGCGGAGGCGGCTACCGACTCTGCCGCAGCGTCTGCGTACACCCACGCTGGTGGCCCCGAGATGCCCCACCCCACTGTTTCTAGATCCGCCTTGCTCACGAGGGTGTACGCGCCGCTGTTGCCAGAGCCTTTCGCGGGAGTGGAAGCGGAGGCGTGAGAGGGTAACGGGTCGGCGGCGCGGTGCCGCCGCAGCAGGCGCGCCAAGACATCCCGCACGCACCGGCTGTGCTGCACAGGTCGGAAAAAGGATGGTGCCACATCGTACAGCACTATCACGGCAGTGGGAGACACCACTGCCGTTGACAGCGCTTCCTCAGCCTGCGAGCTCGCAGAGGCAGCTACCGAAGTGCTACCGTGGTGCTGCAGCGGTGCATCCGCCGCGATGGCGGACTGGCGCCTCAGCCATGGGTACGCACACTCCAGAGCGCGGCGCATCGCCTGACTTACAGTCACATTGACGTGGCCGGCGCACACGTGCATCTCAAGCAGTTTGTACAGCTGCACCGCCGCGGTGGGCCGGTGGTTCTGCTCCAAGATGGTGTGGCCGAAGTTGTGCCAGTCCACCACGATGGTGGGGTAGAAAACCCAGCTGCGTGTCCCTAAGAGGGACGGAATCGAAAATCTGCGCAAAATCGCTAAGGAGCGACATCGACTGTCGGCTGAGCGGCCCGCCGCGCTGGTAAAGCGTAATGACTGCAACCGGCATTGCTGTCGTACGTCCCGCATCGCGCCAGGGTTCATCCAGGCGGCTGGCACCACCACACCGTAGTAGAGCAGCATGTTGTACACAAACGCCAAGGGGCACACGAAGTACTTGACAAGAAGGACAAAGGGGATTGCCGGTGGTGTCTGGATGAAGATGAGGTCCGTGACTAATAGTTGCCCATGCTCGTTGATGCGGGTGGCAGTGGTGCACATGGTTTGGAAGATGAAGAGACCGGTGAGCGTCACAAGGCGGTAGAGTGTGCAGACAACCCAGTGCAAGGAGATCAAGGGAAACACCGTCTGTAGCCACTCAGGCGGCGACGGAGGGGCTATTAGGTAGCGCGTCGACACAATACAGCCACACCCTGGTCGAAGTTCTGGAGACTCAAGTCGAGCTTGCACGTCGTAGACCGCGTGCTCCATCTCCTTCGCTGCTGCTGAGTCATCCCGAGTGACGAAGCGTTCCGGTTGCGGTTCCCCGCTCATGAGAAGGTCCTCGCTAAGTCGATTTCCGTGATCGAGCCCGACCAGTAGTACCTCGTCGAAGAGACCGCTACGCGCCAGACTCGCCGCGTGGTATTGCATCCGCGGTGACCGCGCAAAGTCGCCGCCGACGAGAACAACAGCACGGCGCACCACAGCTCGTGTAGCAATGCGGAGCGCTGCGGGGACAACCACCTGCCGCACGCGCTGTTGATGGCGTGGTATTGTTCTTGCTGTTACGGAGCCGGTAATTCCTGGTGGTGACGCGCGGTGCTGTTCCCCATGTCCTTCCTCGTTGTCGCTGCTGCTACCGTTTCCGCTCATGCCTACGTGCTCTGGCAAGGCGCTACCGCTAAGTCGTTGAGAGGGACAATCAATGTTGGGGGTGGAGTCGCGCGACGTTGGCTGTGCCACCGACGAAGCCCTCAACACCGGACTGCTCATGATAAGCCGCTCGATTGCGCGACGCGCGTTGGCACGTCTTCGCCGGCCACCGCCGACTCGCACCAGCACGGCAAGATCGAGTGAAAACCACAGTATGATGGCGCACACCAGCGGGAAGCTGATGAGCCACATGAGGTCCTCATACTGGAACATTATGTAAACAGGAAGAGTGAAATGACGAGGGGGAGCTGGTAAAGGGAAAGGGGGAAGAGAAGGAGCTGGAAGATACACCGAGGAGTCTGGACAACGACATACACACACCCGCACCCACGAGCGATGTGGGGGAGGGCGAGAGGTGCTGCCAAACGAGGAAAGAAACTCCGTGTATCTATGTGCTCCCCCCTACACGAATGTACGCGTGCGTGTGCAGAGTGGTGGCGTGAGAGACCTAAGGAAGGAAAAGAGAGAAGATAACCACGAATGGGGCTGTTTCGATCTCTTTCGCTGTGTAAGTGCGCGTCAGGTGAGATGATAGGGAAGCAGGGGTTGTGCGTGGTCGAGTGAAGCTTTGCCTGTGCGTGCAGACGTGAGAACCTGTGGTGGGGAACCAGAACCTCAGTAATTTATGCTCCCTTCGCACGTTCCCCACCCAGCAGAAGGCAACCAAAAAAAAACTGCACTGACAGAGGGGGAGGAGGGAGGTGTGTGTGTGTGTGTGTGTGTGTGTGTGCTGAGCTTCCCCCCTCCTCACGCTCCCCTCAAAATAGACACAAATACAGACTGAGGGGGCCGCTGTCGAGGGGGCCTTGTTGGCTCCGCCCTTTGATCTCCCACCGCGACTTGAAAGTCGGTGCCCTGTCCTTTGCGCTTCTTCAAAGCGTAACACGCGCGTGTTTCTTTCTTTTGGTGTTGCGTGTGCGCGTTCGTGAAAGAGAGGAGGGGCGGAGAACGAGAGAGAGAGGGGGGCGGGGGCGAGAAAGTGAGGGAGGTTATAAAGGGGTTGCGCGTACGCGAGGGGGCGATACAGGTATCATATCCACCGCCCAGCTCCCACGTGACGCACATCCACCCATCCACCTACAAATCCACACGAGGTAGGAAAATTCGTTCTCAAAGAGGTGTGAGGGGTGCGGGTAAAGTGAGGCGGAGAGGAAGGAGGGCTGAGGGCGCCATGACGAGTGCGCACCGCCCGTGCGGAAAAGGAAAGGAGAAGGGTGGTGGTGGTGGTGCGGTGAGCCTTTCTGTGCGTATGCGCGCAGGGGGAGGGGAGGGCGGGGATCAGCGAAGACGAGAGACGAGGGACCTCAAGAAGAGACAACAGCAAACAGCAAGGGTGAGGGAGATACGTCGAGAAGGTGAACGGAGTCACCCAGCCGCACCGATCCAGTGCGTACGGGAAAAAGCGAAGAGATGGCGGGGGGCGGGGGCAAAAAGTCAGCCAAACAAACCCCAAAGGAGAACGTAAATGCCAGCGAGTCAAACTAGAAAACGTCCAAGCAAACGGTGTTGACGAGAGAAAATGCACACGGGCGCGGTGAGTCTGTCGCGTGTCTCAGTATGGTGGGGTGGCATGGAAGTAGAGGAGGCCACAGTGGGGTGCGAGAGGGGGGGAAGAAGGGCATGCACCAAGGCAATCGTTACTGCCGTACACACACACACACACGCACGCACCTTGCGATGACTCAACTGTCTTAGTGTCCTACCCCTCACCGCTTCCTTCATGTATCGATCTTCCACCATCACCGGTGGCGCGTACTCGGAAATTCGGCATTGCCGCAGCCGCAACCACGGCAACCATCACCAGCTCCCACTCCATCCATACGGACAAGCGCGTAACAGGCACCGAGGCGCACAGGTACTTAGCCTCCCCAAGCTAGGCCCAGCCAAACTTTCGACAACAGCGCCGAAAGCGCAGTAGCAGCAACAGTGGCCCCTCCCCTAGGGAGCAGCCGCGAGAGGAGCAGAACTATCCTCACGCCAGTCGCTCGCGCCTTCCTTAAGTACTCTCTCTATTGTGTATTGTCTTCGCCTCGTATCCTGACACTTGGCCAGTTTGGTTTTACCCACGTCTCATATAACACTGCAGCTGCAGAGTTTAAGCACTGGTGGCACTGACCAGTCCAAAAACACTTCAGGGAGGAAAGAACTAGAGAGAGGGGAGAGGGAGGGAGGGAGGAAGAGAGTCGCTGTCACAGGACGACGGGTGGGCAGAGAGACACAAGCAAAGAGAGAGAAAAGCACACGAAGACAAGAAAGAACCAGAAAAGAGGGTAACAGACGCCCCTCCCCCCTCCCCAAGAGAGACCCAAATCGACAATCGAAGGGAGAAAGTCGCGCGGACGCAGCGCTCGCCGTCAACAGCCCCACGGGGCCAGGCAAAGTAAGTCTGGCAGAAACGCCTACGCTCGACCACTAACAAAGTTGCCTCACCGGCAGACGGAGGAGGGACGGAGGGGGGACGGAGGGGATGACTTTTCGCACACGCGCAGTCACCAGCGAATGCAGCAGGTGCCTGGGCACGCCCCACAACCGCCGGCACAGTGGCTCGACTCACTCCATTCCCCTTCCCCTTCGTATACTCGCGTGTCTTAGCAGCTGCAGGCGGAGGAGCTGGTGGTCTGCGGGGTCTGGGCTTGGTTCAGGTTCACTGTCTGCGGCATCGGGGTCGTCTCCTCGACCGTTGCCTTCTTGGCCAGAGCCAGCTGTGCCACAGCGATAAAGGCATCCTCGACACCGGCGTTCTCTTTCGCGGACGTCTCGAAGTACTTCATTTCTGGCGCCGCGCTATCATCCGCGCCGGCACCGGCGCCGTTGTTCGCATTGGCAGCCGCCGCGTTCTGCTTCGCGCACCACGCCTGCACTGTCTTACTGGCCACCTGGCGCCGATCCTCCAGGTCTGTCTTGTTGCCCACCAACACGCTGTCGCGGCGGCCCGCCTGGATGCTGAACTCCTCCATCCATGAGCCAATGTGCGCGAATGACTCCTGCTGCGTCACGTCGAAGACAAGGATGCACGCGTCTGCACCGCGGTAGAAGGCGGAGCCGAGTGACTGGAAACGCTCTTGGCCGGCCGTGTCCCAGATTTGCAGTGTCACCACGCGTCCGTTCACCTCCACGTCCTTCGAAAGAAAGTCAGCGCCGATGGTCGCCTTGTAGCGGCTGTCAAACGTGTGGCTCACGTATTGATGCATGAGCGACGTCTTGCCGACACCGCTGTCGCCCAAGATGATGATCTTCAGCAGCTGCCGCTTCATCGGCATGGTAGTGTTTTCTCTCTGTGCGTGTGATGGGTGTATGTAGTTGCTTTTCAGTTGAGGGCTGTTGAACTGAGGCTCAGATGAGGCCTCCAGGGAGAGAGCAAGAGCGCGAAATAGCGAAGGAGAGATGTGTGTGTGTGTGTGTGTGTGCTAGTGTAGGGATTTCTTACAGCGCAGGTTGGAGGTAGGCAGCAGGGAAGAGAGGGAGGGGGTGGTGTCATCCCACTCGTGGTGCACCATCACCAAAAACCAACACCACCAGTATACGGAGGAGTGAAGAGGCACACGCGAGATCGGGCAAAAGGAGGGAGGAGGAGGAGGAGGAGAAAGCGGAAGACATGACGCGACGCGGGAAGAGAGAAAAGAAAACAAGACAAAATGAGCAACACCGCTCTTGTGCCTTGATGGAGACTGCGGGATGATGGCAATGCAACATTGTGGGTGTAGGTGACCGCTGCTCTCTCCGTTTACCCCTCTTTTCTTCCGGTGGTGTCCTTTTCATACCTTGGTTGTTATCCTCTGCGTGTGTGTCGACAGTCGAGGCGCTCTCGAGGCGGTGCTGTCGGGCGGCATGTATGCACAACGGTATGCCTTTCTCTCGCTCTCTTTTACCCATTCAAATACTGATGTGATCGACACGACACACCCGCAGAGACGCACATGTGCACCACGAGCTTTTTGGCCTGGGCACCTCTTTTTCTCTTCGTGCGGCAGCGGCGTCGGCGTCAACGGCTTCTAGGTAGACAGCACATCCACCCGCTCCATCATGATGGGAGAGAGCGGCTTGTCCTCCTTGTCGCGCGCGGCCACGCTTATGGCGCGCACTACGTCAAGTCCCTCGATGGCGTACCCGAAGACGGTGTGGTGCCCGTTCAACCACGGCATCGCCTCACCGCCGGGCACGGTAAAGAAGAACTGCGACCCGTTTGTGTGAGGTCCCGCGTTTGCCATGCACAGCCAGCAGCATAGCGGGTTTGCCGTGTGTGAGAAGAAAGGAAAGAGCGCTAGCCCTTCGTCGCTGAACAGGGCTCCGTCAGCGAAGGCGCTCTCACCACCCGTCCCGTCGCCACGCGGGCATCCGCCTTGCACAATCGCGGCTGGGATGACCCGGTGGAAGGTGAGTCGGTCGTAGTAGTGGCGCCGTGCCAGGCGCACAAAGTTGTCCGTCGCCAGAGGCGCAATGCTGGGGAGTAGGTGCACTCGGATAGAGCCGTAGCCACGCACGTGCACGAGCGCCACGGGCGGTGAAAATGTACTGAGTGGCGGGATTAGATCCTTTAGAAGCTTGCGCACCGCAGCTTCTTCGTCCGTTACGGGTGTGGCCCTTCTCGTGGTAGCGATCCTCGCCGAAGTAATTGCAGCTGCTTCGGTAGTCTTCTCCTGTTGCGCCTCACCATTGTTGGTGCTGCTGCCAGCCACATCTGCAATTATGCTCGGGCTTGTGGCGGTTGCTTCACCTGCAGCCTCAGGCGCCGCTGCGGTGCTGAAGGCCTGCGGGGCCACAGCGGCCAGCAAGAGTGTTCCGCACACGTCGTCGCGTCCACGGTGCAGCTCACGCAGCGCATGGGCCCATGTTTCATGGCGCCGCTGCTCCTGAAGACGTTCACCCTCTTCACTGAGTTGCTCCTCGGTCTGCAACGGTGCGGCTTCGGACAGTATTCGCCCCACGGCGGCACTGCCCCAGGGCCGCTCTCTGGAGTACACCAGCAGAGCCGCTGAGGACATGTCCACGCTAGAAGCGAGCAGCAACACTTCCCCTGGTGCTGCCCCGCCGGTGGTGTCGGGAGCCCTGGGGGCTACAAAGAGGCCCTTGCGCGCGTCTGCCCCTAACGCAGCCCCGATAGGGGAGGCGGCAATTAAGTTCTTTAAGTCCTGTGACGTGGTCACGGCGCGGCGAAGAAGCACCAGTGGAGCGCGACAGATCGACAGACCTGAGTGCGCCCTAGCCGTCGCCTTCGCGCGACTACAGGCCTCGTCGCGAGTGTGGCTGCCTTCCTTGACAGTCAGGCCGTACTCATTGGGGGACAGAAGGTGCAGCACATTCCATGCAGTCTGCGAGGTCACTAGGCCACTCCAGCACGAGTCTTTCCCGACATCAGTGGGGTTATGATGTGATCCGTGCAGCGGGTGCTCTGCACCTCGCCTGACGATCGCTTCCCATTCACCCGGTGCGTGTGAAAGCCGCCTCACTGTAGCAGAGGACTGAGCGGCGCTCGGCGACGACACGGCTGCCTCAAGGGTCACCTCGTACACATGCACCATGCGTCCAGCAACTTCCGTCGTCGCCACCTCTGCTGCTTCGTGCGACACAGCGCGAACGCCAAGCAACTGCTCTACCGGTAACTCAGGCACCATTACGTAGAACTGGTTCTTGGCGGTTGCGGACGGCTCCGTGTGCAGATGCAGTGCCAGGGCGCGGGAGCGGAGCTGAACGTAGTCCGCCCACTCCGTTGCCCCAAACGCAAGGTCTTCGCTGGTGGTGAATACGCCGACGGGCTCCGTGTGTCTGCCGATGCACATGCCAGTGGTGAAGTCTAGCAGATGCAAGCATGATTCGACGGTCATATTATAGCGCCGCTCCGTGGAAGGGATGCGTGAGGCGGGCTGCGACGACACCACTGCTGCTGGCGTCGCTGCGACTCGCAAAAGTCGGAAACTCCACATCAACACGTGTCGGCCGTCGGATGTGAGCTGCACGGTTGCCGGCAGTACCTGCACATCTGCCGCGGCGATGGCGCCCGTAATCTTGTCTGCAGTTGCTTGCCTCTCGTCCACTTTGCACACCTTGAGAGCTTGCTGCGCATCCTGTACGAGGCTGAAGAAGCCGGTGCGCTGGCGGCGGTCAAAGCGTATCCACTGGCGCCACACACGTGCCTCGCGTGAAGTGGGCGGCACCACCGCAAGACCTGCCATCACGCTCAGCGTTAGTCCTCCCGACGCAGTGGAGCTGAGCGTGTTAGGCGCTGTCGCTGCCTCGATGATGCAGTAATCCACAACACCACCCGAATCGATCAGGACGCAGGCAGAGGTGCCCGTTCGCTCGAGCCCCAACTCCTGCTGCGCGCAAGCCACGATCGCGTTTGCTACGCTGAGCCGGGTCGGTGCGTAGCTGCGAACAGTGCCTGCCGTATGATTAGAGCGACCACCTGTTGACATGGCGGAAGTGAAGCAGGGGCACATGACGACACCGCTACCACCGCTCCTCGCGCCAGGCGTCGCTGACGACGGTGGCAGCGTTACGAAGAAGGCGATGTGAGGTGCGTACTGGTGCGTGAGGAAGGCTGGCCGCCGAGTGTAGGCGAGAGAGGTGCGAGGGGTCCAACATGCACCGTCCTGGGCACCGCGACTGTCGTGTGCGCGTCGCTGGACGCCGTCGTTTCGGTGCAGCGCCGTGCCCCCCGCGCTGACGGCCGCAGAGACGACTCGCTGGACTGGGACCTGGAAGATAAAAGAATCTCGTTCCTCCACGGTGAGCGTGACTGAGTTGACCTGACGCATATGCACCCGCACTGTCCGCAGCGGTGTCTGGGCCACAGCCGCGGATGCGTCGAGGTCGAACTCCGCTTCTTCCTCCACGCACACAAACACTAGCACCTGCAACGCCGTGTAGGCATGTGCCCAGTAATGACACGTGCGGCGCTCGTGTCCAGCGGTAGCCCCGACGCTGCACGCTGGCGGAAACACCTTGTTTAGCTCGGTAATGAAGAGGAGGCCGCGCGGCAGCTTGCGCCAAACCCGCACCACCCCTGCTGCATCGATGGTGGCAATCAGGGCACCGAGTGAGTCTAGGTGGACGCACACATCATGGATCGCCTGCGCCGTGACGAGAGATGTTGTGTGCGCGGACGCTGGCGTCTCTGCAGAAAAGACGTCATGTGCATCCTGCAGTGAAATGTGCATGAAACTGCGTTCGTATAGAGGCGTGTCCGGCAGCTGCTGACGCCGGTAGCGTTCCCACGCGACTTCAGGCGCCTCCGCTTCTCTGTGCTCCGCGGCGCCCGCAATAGCCGCAGATGATAACGGAGACGGGGGTGCATCAGAGAGCGGCCCTGCCGCCGAGAAAGCCGAGGTGGCGACCAGAGGTACAGCAGCGCTGCTCGTTGTTGTCGTGAAGGGCGCCACACTCTCGTCTTTCCTTTCCTTCTTGAGCGTTGGCAAAGAGGCGTCTGTGTCCAGTGGTGCTGAGGTGGACGTTGCGGCAGTTGCGGTAGCGCTCACTGCAGAAGCTTCGACGACAGCCGAGGGGATGACCAGGCTGAAGTCTTCCTCCTCCTCGTCACTGTTCACGTGCGATGCCATAACAGCAGCGAAAGATCCCACACGCACGCACGGAGGTGCGTCCGCAGAGAGGTTTACCTGGTAGGGTACCTTGGGAGAAGAAGAGGTACACAGGGATAGGGGCGGAGGTGCAGAGAGAAGATGAATGAGCAGAATCGAGTGGAAGAGACACAACAGATGTGAGGGACATTATCAACATGAGGGAAGTATGCGAGAGAAGGGGAGGGGGCGGTGAAAGGCGAAGCGACACCGCTGCCACAGAGCATCATGCAGGCCTCTTGCCATCGTCAAAGATGCTGTATAGCCTTCGCCTTCTATCTATACTAGCACAGCAACAGGCAGAGAGCGGCATCGGCCCCGCTTGTAAGTGTCAGATGCTAACGCGGCAACTGGAGACGGACACGCGCTCATACACCGGCATAACTACCTCCGCAGCACTGAGAGACCCGAAACGCCACAAGAAACATCCCTTCCCCACCCCCAAGCCGGGGTGGGGGGTGGGCAGGGGGGTGCTGCGTACCCCCTTTCCATCGAATACCAGCAATGTCACCGACCCTGCTGACATCCGTCCCACTGTCTCTCCACCACCTTCAGTGGTGTATGTGCAGGTGCATGCAAACCTCGATGCACGCCGCCAAGGCGAAGGAAGTGTGAAGAGGCGATTCACCGCCGGTTCATCTGCGTCGATGCAACTCGCCTGCATGCACAGGCAACGGCGCAGCACGCTGGAGAGTAGGGATACGGGAGTGGTGGTTGGGGGAGAGCTGGGGGCAGGCAGGGTGGGATGAGGGATGCAAGTATGAGGAGATGAGAGAGGTGCTCGTCAAGTTGAGGTGGGAGGGTTAGGTGAGAGGAGGAAGAGTAACACCCACACACCCACACACCCACACACAAAGCGCGGCGTTGTAATTCAACATAAGAGTTTACGTAGGACACAGAGGGCGAGAGAGGGGGTTGAAGGTGGGGAAGGGGGGGGCGACTTAAGGTAGGCACTAATAGGCACACCTAATGAGAAGTGCACGAGAAGGTAACCCCCCAACACACGCAGTCACGCGGATGTCTATTGCATTCTTAGTCGGAGAAGCAAATCACCACTACCACTACACCAGAGAGACAGAAAGAGCACAAGTACACCGCCCACCTCACTTCCTTTCCCCACCCGCGTTCTTTACCGCCATGCACGCCCCCGCCCTCTTCCCCAAACTCAACGGCACCTTCTCTGCCAGCACGTTCGTGTGGCCTCTTCACGAAGGATTGATAGTACGGGGGTGAGTGGTGGTGGTCTGAGGAACATGTGGAACGGGGCTACAGCCGCGACACCACGACGGGTTGTACAAACCACGTTGCGTAGTGCGCGTACTTCTTCAGCTTTAACTTCTCCAGCCCTGGAACTAGACGACGGATGAGGAGGTGATCGAGCCGGCTTTGAGGAGTCCAGTTTGGCCGCTCCTCGACAATCTGTAGCTTCTTCACGGATGTGCCGGAGAGTAAATGATTCACGCTATACACAACTTCGACAGTCGGAACACCTTCGTCACCAGTTGCTCGCGTGCTAATGCTGTTCCCGCCCTCCTGGATGCGTGCGGCTTTCTCGTTCGCCTTGCGCCTCCGCTCCTCGCGCTTGCAAGCACGACTTGTGGTGTTGCCCATCGGCGTCAGTGCTCTTCTCGTACTGCTCACGCATCGCTGGGTGCTGATGAACCTGGCATTGGCCGACTGGCGGCGCGGTGTGTGTGTGACACCGCTGCCGGCGTTGCTGGTGCTGCTAAACTGACTATCATTGTCATCGGCGCTGTCTGTCGCCTCCCCCTCCTCGCCATCTTCACCAAAAGATAATGCTGGTGGGAGCTCTTCGAAGACCAGTTCTAACCTCGCGAGCGACTTCGCCACGGATGACAAGGACGCGGCAGGGATGACGGCGCTACGCACCAGGTTATCTTCCATGACTTCTTCCGCCGACCCTAAAGTTGCGGTGCCATTGCAGGATAGGGCGCACATCTCTTCGGACACTGCGCCGATGTCCCACACGCACTTGCGTGGCTGGTGGAGCAGCTGAGTCACGCTGCCAACGCCACCGGTGTGGCTGTGGTGAAGACGGCAGTGGCGGCTCGGCAGCCGGATGAGCACTCGCGCACCAAAGACGGGGCGGATGAACTCCAACTCGATTGTCAGTCGCTGGCCGTAGGCCACCTCGCCATCTGACCCAAGAAAACAACTCCGCACGAAGATGTTCCCGAGGCCAATGTTGCCTGACGGCTGCGGTGAGAGCACTGTCGAGGAGGCTGGTGTCAGGGATGAGGAGAAATTCCCGGAGCGTCCTGGTGCGCTGCCAGCGTCCTCGGTCGCGCCGATGGAGGTGACACACGTGAAGCGGCACAACACACCGTCCCCGACGCAGGCCGGCGTGAAGACGAGCGCGCCAGTGGCATCTGCCTCGTAGGCATCAACAATGGGGTCCACGTTTGTGATAACGAGCGACGGCCCGTGCCGCTGAGTGCCACCGCTACTGTGGTGGCTGGAGGATGCTGACAGGCCGTAGTTGTCGCTAAGGCGCGTAAAAGAAAAGTCATCTACTGTTGCGTTGCTCGCGTGCACGGAGAGCACGCGATGCCGCGAGCTGCACAGACTTGTCGAGTTGAGGTTGGCGTCAAACAAGGAGCTCCGCACGTGGCCGGCCAATTTGAGGAGGAGGCGGTAACTGTTCATGACACACGTCTCCATCTCTACTGTGCCCTCGATGATGACGCTCAGGTTTTCGTCGCTCTTGGGTGACGACTGCCGGCCGCGCTGCACTGCCGCGGTAGGCAGGTGAACCACCTCGGTGATGTAGATAGTAATATCATTTTTGAAGTAGAGCTGTACCCCGCGATAGGTGAGGAGACTAACAACCACGGCTGTAGAGACCTTGGCCGCTAGAGACAGTAGCCGCAGCATGGAGGTGCAAGGGGAGGAAGGAGGGGTGGGGGTAGAATGAAGTCGAGCGAGATGCGTGCAAGAAGTGAAGAGAGCAGCGCATCTATGGGAACGTGTTTCTGTGCTTGCTTTATATCCGCGTGTTTGCGTGTACGGGGAAGAGAGTCGATTGGCTTCGGGGTGAGGAATGAGCAGCCGCTGATAAAAAGCACCTCTGACCGCAGCTCGCTTCGGTAGTTTGCTGTCGCCTCTGGTATTGCGTGTTTGCGAAAATGAGAGAGGGGGGGGTTTCGCCCCAGTTGCGGAGCTCTTCTCTTGCAGCTGGCAAGGTGTTATGGTGCACACAAGTACTGCGATGTGGTACGGTGCGTAGCACCGCAGGAACGTGTGGAGTATGAGAGAGGAGCTGGTCGTAGTAGGTCAGTGTCACCGCAGATGCGCGAAGAGTTGCTAAGCTTATATGCGTCCGGTGCAACTTGGTGTTCAACCGCGGAGGTCGGAGGAGCGTGTGGAGAGAAAGGGAAGGGTGAACGAAGTGACCGAGGACGGAGGAGGCGTGAATGTTAAGAGGAGGGGGAGGGGTGGGGCGCGCGCGCGTCGGGATACAACGCATTCGTTCTATTGGCGTGGCCAAGGGAGCGACCGCGAGAGGCAGAGCACCCCTCCCTTCCTTTCTTCATCTGCTGTAGCCGACGTCCTGCGTCCTGAAGATGTTTGTGATGCCGTAATAACATGAGTGTCCTGTAGCGGGTCTCTTTATGTTCTCTTGATGCCACGCTCCCTCCCTACACCCCCACATCATAGCCGCGACGTCGCCCTGACTGCACCAGTCGTCGCCGAATAAGTTGCACCGGTAACATACGCCTCATTGCACAGAACGTGTGTCGCGTTCACACCTGCATTTTGTTCGTTGCCCCCGCCGGCGCCAGTCGGTTCATCTTCAGAGCGGCGCCCCCAAGATAGCCGCGCAGCTCTCATCGCGAGCGTGTCCTTGAAAGCCTTCCAGCCGTACCGGAGCCGAGACTCCAGACTCACGCCACCGTCCTGGCTGGAGGCAGAGGACACCGCTGATGCACCCACGACAATGGTTGGCAACATCGAGGCGCCGGGGTCTGCGGTGGCCATAACCGCCGTCACGGGTGCAGGGGACAGCGTGACTTGAAAACACCTTCGTGCGCGCGAGGGGGATGCTGCTGACGTTTTCTTCTCCGCGTCCTCAGACAGGAACGAATAGCCGCCGCAATGATGGGGGTTGCCGTCCAACATGAAGTACGGGAAGCCAGGCACCTGCTCCTGGCAGAGCGCCCACGTCAGCGCAAACACATGACCAAGGACAAGAAACGGCACCCCGCTCACGCTGCTCGTGCTGCCCACAGCGTCAGAGTCGGAGTTCAAGTCCTCCGTACGCAAGGAGAACATGCGAGCAAGTATAAGCTTCTCGACTGCCTCGGCTGCCTCCTTCGTGATACTCGACGCGCTGATGGCATAGTAGCCGGCCCGACACTGCTGCTGCTGCTGTTGTTGTTGCGGTTGTGTGGAGGACATATCAGTTTTTGCGTTGAGTCCACCACCACCACCAACACTGTTGCTGCTGCTGTGACCAACCTTCGCCTCCCTTTCTCCGCACATGAACAGGCGCACCGGCTGCTGATGCCGCTCCTGCCGCATGGCACCGTTTGCTTCACGACGCAGAAGCCGGTTGATTGTTGTATTGCATTCAGCTGGAACACCGGAGAGATACAGAGGGAGTGCCCATGGCTCGTAGGAGGCAGTGGCGCTGCCCGTCCGCGGCTGCAACACCGCCTCGCTCGGCGGCCCTTCTGACGACGGCCACTGTGCTTGCACGGTATCGTGCAGAACCGCCACAGGCACGGGCGGCGCTCGCAGGAGTGGGAACACGTCAGCACAAAAGGGGTGTGTGCACAGCGTGTAGCCGCAACTGGACACGTATGCGTCCGTCGCACTGACGACCTTTGCATCTGGTGCGTACTCGTGTCGGAGGCAGTCGACAACGGCGGTGGAGGCCAGCAGCGGCAAAAAAACGCTTTGCGCCTGATGGACGCGGCGGGATAGCACACGATCCATCGTCCATCGCTCGTAGGTGTGCAGGTGCGCCGCGACAGCACGGAGAAGATGCTGACGCTCAGCTGCAGCAGCGGAAGCACTCATACGGCGTAGCCGCTTCGACTGTGTAGCCTGATGCACCAGGAGAGCCAGTATCGGTGTCCGCACGTGGCGCGTGATGTGCTGCAGCTCGTCCAGCCAGGGGCCTCGCTGGACGAGGCGCGACGTGGGCGACAGCGCCGCTGCGCTTACCGGGCCAGAGGGCACCCCCATCCAATGCGAGTAGTCGGCGAGAAATGTGTCCGTCAGCAACACAAATGCGGCTTCTGGAGTGGTGACGGTTGTCGCCATTGTCGATTGCGACGCCCCAGCGGCAGCCGCGGCAGGCTGCGTCAGCGATACAGTGAATGGGTAGCACGCATCCGCCATGGTGTAGGACAGGTACGGGTTGATGGTGGCCAGATCAGTGGGGCAGCTGTTGGCGGCCTCGCCACGCTTTACACCATACGCTGGCGAGGTTCTCGTAGAAGCGCCAGTCGTGTGTGCCCCGAGAGCCTTGGACAACGGCTCTACCGTGAATTCACAGGGCAGTCGATAGGCGCGGCAGATCCAGAGAAGAGCTAGAGCAGCCGGGTCTCCTTGCAACGCGCGTACCTGGAGTACCGCCGTCGGCGGCGGCGACGGAGCGGTGGCGGCGCTAGTGCTGTGCGCTGCAGCAGTAGAGGCCGATGGGGCCGCCAGTGGGCGAGGCGGCGCGGCACGGCTGCGACAGGCAAGCTCATGGGCAGTGCTTAGGGCAGCCTCGATGAGGGGCAGCAAAGTTGGATGCGGATACTTCTTTACGAGGCTGAGAAACTCCGCACAGAAGCACTCGGCGGCGACGTCGGCAGACATCCGACCGCGCAGCGCCTCCCATGCGGAGTAGCGGGCACGTCCGGCGATGTCAAACCACCGCGGCGGTGCAGGTGGCCGCGAGGCCACCAAGGAGCTCCAGCTGGTGGACGCGTACGGGGTCCCTTTCACTGCCGCTGCGTGTGAGGGGGGATCCACCATGCCATCTGCGCTACTGGAGGCAGCAGAAGCTGGGTGTGTGTGCTGTGACGAGCTCGGCGGTGTTACCTCGCTCGTTACATCCACGGTGCTGGCTGCTGTTGCCCCATTGGTAGTATTGGCGGCTCCTCCAGACGCAGCCACCGCCACGGGAGCATCGCCGTAGAGTGCCTGCAGCCGCAGTGCGTCCAGCCGACGTCGCTCCGCCAGCTGCATCTTCGTCCACACGTGCTTGCGGAAGGATGGCGCGTGCATCATGTCTGCAAATGTCGTCGCAAGGTAGTCGCCCGCCATGGAAAACGGGTAAGACACCGGCGGCATAGGTGATTTTGTGTGGGTGAGAGCGAGAGACGCGGGAGTGGTGTGTGTGCGTGAGTGGAAAGAGAAGGGATCTGAAGAGCGCAGAAATGAAACCTAAACGAGCGCGCACGTGCCCGGAACTGAGGGCCTCGCTTGCTGTCTTTTCACGCTTCAGTGGGAGGGGGTTGGAGAAGGTGTCTAAGCGGAGAACAAAAGAAACAACTTAAGCCTGTGAGTGCCGTTTTCACTAGCACACCCACCCACACATAGACGCGTACGTACGTGCGTGCGTGTCTATGTCCTTTTCTTTTCCACGATCTGTGAAGCTGATGCTTTGGGCATTTCTGGGCTGATGAGTTCGATGGCGAAGCGCAGCTGTACGATGAGGTGTTGATCTGCTCAGGGGCAAGGGGAAGGGATAAAGGAGGGGAGAAGATGGGCAGTAGTCACGCCACCATCACCCGCTCATTATTCGCGGGTGATGGTGGGGTCGATACGATGGGAAGAGGGCTGTGTGTGTGTGTGTGTGAGGAACGCAGCGTTCTGCTCCGCGTTCCTTCCCTTCCGCTTCTCCCCCTTTCTCAGACGCAGAGAGAGAGAGAGAGATGCAGTCACGTCTGCCTTGTCTTCGGTGGAGCTTCTTTTTTGCTTCTGTTGGGCTGCCCAGTACCCGCAGATGGGCAGGTACACGCACAGACGGTGAGTGCGTGTACGCGTCCATATCCCAGCAAGTGCCTCGAGGGATATAAAGAGTGACAACACGAAAGTGAAAGCTAGAAGAACACACACACACACACACATACACAGACCAACAATACAGAGGGCACCAGCGAGGATAACGCGGAGAGGAGGTGGGAGATAGATCGTGAAACACAGCACGCAGGCACATTCAGGGAGAGGGGCGAGGGGCAAGTGTCACGGCGTCCTATAATCTCGAGTGGGCGATAAAGAGAAGATAAGAGAGAGAGATGGGGGAGACTGGGGTGAGAGGTATAGTGTGCATGCGTGTGTGAGTGTGTGCCTGCCTGTCAGTCTGTAGAATGCGGGGTAGAGAGAGGGGGGGGGGAGATGGTGGTGGTGGTGGGGCTTTGTCCACGAGTGGACCTAAAAAGGTAAAAAAGGCGGGAACACGCTCGAGACACGACGCGTGCACTCGATCGGCGAAGCAGCGGGAGGGGTGGTGGTGGTGTGGGGGAGGTGCATGTGGCTGGTGAGCGTATATAAGAGGCTCAGCCGCAAAACATTACCACGGCCCGCTGCCACCAAATACGCACCCACGCATGGGCACCGTGAAGAACACAGCACACGCACGAAGGGCCCCAAAAAATTTTTCAAGTGAGGTCTGTAAACCAAGAGGGGAAAGGAGGAAAGGCGTCAAACCATTACCAAGACACACAGGACAGCAGCAGAAAGGTAGAGGTGTGGACCCTACTGCATGGTGAGGAGTCTATAAAAGCGAACAAGCAGGGAGAGTGATGGCAGGAAGATTGGCGTGCTTGTGGACGCGCGGAAACGCGGAGGAGGCACTGCGAGCGGGGGGGGGGGAGAGAGAAGCGAGTACGGTTTCCCCCTTCCCTTCTCTCTTTGCTCTCTTGATGCTTCTCCTCCATTTCGTGTCCCTCCGCACCGAAGCGGCTAATCCGTTACGTTGCCGCCCATGATGTACAGCCCGCCATCTTCCGAGCCGCAACAAACATAGAAGCCGCCATTCGCATCGAACCACGTGGCTACGCAGTTGACAACCTCCACATGGAGCTGGTTTTGATGGTGCGAGGGCGGCAGCCTGACCGCTGCAGAGGATGACGACTCGTGGGCCACTGCCGCTGCGGCGGATCGCTGCTGCTGCTGCTGCTGCGCGCCACGTGCCTTTGCGGCGAGAGGAAGCGTACCCTCTGCCATGGCTTGGGCACGCACGCAAGAGAGGAGTGGTTTTGCTTGATCGCTGACACACGACCGCGCTGGCGAAGCCGCTGCCTGCTGCTGCTGCGCATCCAGCGCCTGCAGCTCAGCCATGAAGTCTTCACGCTGCTGGAGAATCTGCGCAAATGGGATGGTGCTGCGGGTATTCACACCCCCATTGGTGCCTCCGCCACCCACACCACTGTGCTGGAGGTCGTGGCTGCGCACCATCTCTCGTCTCCCCGTGTTTCCGGTCAGGCGCAGCTGCTTCGATGGCGCGGAGGGACCCTTGCTATCTGCTCGGGAGGCATGAGTCAAACACCAGATCCATCGGGTGTGGCTGTCAGACGGTCCGAGCAAAGCAGCTGCGGTTGTGGCCGCTCTGTCTGTCGACAGCGCCCACTGCACGAGCGAGTAAACCGCCGACTGTGGCGCCAGTGAGTTCGTCGCCGTTGTCGACACACAAAAGAGCGTGACGTACGCCTGCCAGAGCATTCCGACGTCGTAGTGGCGTAGCAGCCGCTCGAGCAGACGACGGCGACGCTGTCGCCACGCTGGGCCATAGGAGGGATATACCGCGCGGGCTGCTGCTGCGCTGAGAGCTGAGGGCGACGACCCGGCTGCGTGCGCCTGTCGGAAGTGCGGTTGAGCCGACGTGGCAGACGACGCAGGGGGTGGGGGCACCGCAGCGCTGCCCGTCATACCTGACACACCGAGCAGCGTTTGATAAAAGAAGGACAAGGCAGAACTGGCCGCCGACGTGGAGGAGGTGGACGACAACGACGGGGCAACTGCGTTGTTGGAGGCGCCCCCGTTCGTCACGGTGCCTCGCAAGCGTGTGGCCGCGGCACGGGTGCTGCTGTTCCCGCTCACACTACCGCCATTTGCAGGCGCGCCTGCTTCGCCCCACGAGGGGCTGTCCAGACTCCAACTCGCATCGCGCTCGTCTGTCGCTCCGCCGCCGTCGTCGCCGCCGCCGTACAGTGTGGAGGGCTGAGGGTGCTTGTGGACCCACCAGAGAATGCCGCGCAAATGCCACCCCTGTAGTTGCGATAGGCCAGTGTCCTGTAGCAGCCACGGCACTGGTGCGCCGGATTGGGCGACCGCCTCAGGCATTGCTAAGGCTGCTGCTGCTACTGCTGTCTCTGTGTCGGGGGTGGAATGGTTTGGCTGTACACTGATGGAACTTTCTTCGCCAATGACGCCCATCCCACGCATCGGTGACGGGTCTGGGCTGGATGCTGTCGAGGACGACCTGTCTGTGATGCCATCGAAACCGGTGCCACGACCCCACGTCGCGACGGAGGCGAGCACGTCCGCCGGCTTCCGAATCGATGCAGGGAGAGTACGAGAAGCCGCGGTGACAGAGGCCAACGACAACGACGACGGCCCAGTTGGCGCAGCCGCCGGCGTCGCCGCTATGTGAGGCATCGGTGAGACAAAATTTGGCCTCACGCTCTCTGATTGCGCGCCTCCGGCTTTCGTCCGCGCCTTGGCCGCCAGTACAGACGCCTCGTACGCAGCCGCAGCGGATTCGCCGCAGTGGCGCGTCGTTTCCTCCTCCAGCGCGAGACGTCGGCCACTGAGGGCGTCGAAAACATACACGCAATTCCCGAGGCCGCCAATCGTGAGCGCGACCACTTCCGCCGGCTCACCGTCCTCCTCATCTCCAACGACGCCCTCATTGTAAGATGCGGCAGCCGGCAGGTTTCTGCTCGAGTGCAACCCCCTTGGCAACTCGTTTGAGCCTCCGCACGCTCTCGCCGGCGAGGACTGACTCGTGCCCTTCCCTGCTGTTGCCCTTGCTGCGGATGAGGCAGGCAGCGGCACCACCGTCACAGTGCACGGCAGGCGGTAAATCGGTGCCTTGGGGTCGCTCTCGTGCCGCTCCGACGTCCACATGCACCGTCCGCGCAGCCCGCTGAGCTCCGTCGGACACACAGGGATGACGCGCAGCACTGCACCCGCATAGACGTCGAACACAACGCACGCGTAGAGGCCAGGCATGTCGCGCAGAGGCTCGCGCGGGTTCACCAGCTTGCGGTACGGACCGACAGAGGCCATAATGCAAAGGTACCGGCCATTTCGGGCCGTGGCGGCCAAGCCGCGCTGTGATGTAGGCGCGCAGTGGCGCCACGCGTCACGAGGTCCGAGGTATCCACGTGCAGCGAGCAACTCCGCCGCCGACCAGCGCGGCTCTCTCGAGCTCCCTGCTAGGCGAGAGTACGACAGTGGCAACACGTCCGCGTGGTATGTGGTGGCAAGGACGTCGGACTCCCACTGTGCCCATGTTTCAGCCTTTGGTTCGGCGAGGTGGTGAGAGGTGCTGAAGTAGTCCTTCCACAGGAGCAGGCGAGCCAGCGCGGCTGTTGACCACTGAGTGAGTGGCGCAGATGGCCTATCGAACGTGTTGGGGCCGGTGTCGCCGTTGCGTTGCTGCCGCGTTGCGCCGTCGTACGCGTCGCCGCAGTCGTTGTAGTCTGCCGCGGCACCGCTTTGATGAGAGCTGCGATGCCACGTCTGGGATGCTCCGGCTTCCTCCGCCTCACGGTCCCACAGCCGCTGCTCTGACATCCACTGGGGTTCACCAGAGAAGGCCATGTTAAGCAGGTGATGCGTCGACCCACCGGGCCCCATCTCGTTCTGCATCTGGCGATCCGTGAGGTCTCCGGTGTTGCAGAGAGCCTTGGCGACGCTCTTGTACACGAGACAGGTGCCGCTAGGGTAGTATGCACGCTGAAGAGGCCCGCGCGCAGGCGTCGGGTGCGCAGCGCACTCTAGCACGGAGACTGGTATTCCTTTCGCCCCAGCCGCTGCTGCAGCGGTGGCCTCGCTTGCGATGTGGCTGCGGCCGCCCCCGTAAATTACGTTCGACGGAAGCGGACGGCGGGCGCCATCGTCGTCGTCGTCGTAGTCCGCGCCGTTCGTGTACGCGTACTCCCGCTCCGCGGTGTCATGACTGCCATCCTCGTCGCTGGAGGAGGCGTCTTGCCGGCTGCTGCTATTGCCATACGCTGCATTCCTTTCGGCATGCCCGTGGCGGCGACCATGCGCGTCACCAGGGCTTCCCTGCTCATCTGTCAGCGAGGGCTGGTCGCCCTCATTACCTGCCCCCGCCAAAGTTGCCGGGACGTCTGGGGTCTCCGCGTCGCGCTCGTAGAACAGCTCACCGGTGTCAGTGGGAGTTGCTGTGTGCGTCTGACGAAGCAGGTTACGTATGATTCGGCGACCCAGCTGCGCATCCCACGGTGTGTGCGCCGCCCAATGATGCGGTAATAGCCAGCGCAGGTGCTGTGGAAGCCTTGTCCACCCGACGCTGTCGGCGCCTGTCTTCGCCTGACCGCCACTTCTACAGTGACTGCTGTCCTGCACTGGCCCCCTGGTAAGGCGCGACTGTGTGGCCTCACTTCCCTCTTCACCACCATCGTCCTCGCCGCCCGAGAAGCCGTCCTGCACATCTGCGATGTTTTCACTGTAGTAGGAATGGTGAGGGTGGAAAGGTCCGTGCAGCTGCGATCCTGACGTCCCTCTCGACGGGTCCACGACTCGCTGAAACACAGGCGTCACAGGACCTGTGTAGTGCGCGGAGGAGCGGTTGGAGTACACTTGGTCAGCGGCATCAGGGTCCTCAAGCGTGTCACGACGCAGGGACCACTCTTGTTGCTGCTGCTGCTGCTGCTGCTGCGTGCGGCCAACACGGTGAAAGATCGGGTGGCCCTCCTCCGTAACGGGAAGGATAAGGCGGCGACTCGGCGCGGTGCTCGGGTTCTTGTTATACATGTTGCACGAGTCTGCATTCCCGCCAGCGCCACAGGGGTGACCGTCCGTGACGTTGCGTTCATCCCAGGCGTCGTACATGTAGAGGTCACCGCTGTCGCTCGTCACGTAGAAGGCGGCCATGAGCGGTGACACGACGATGTCTTGCACGGGCTCCGCCAAGATGCGCTGCAACACCACGCCGCAGGCTGGAAGCCAGCGTAGAATGAGGTCGTCTATGCCAACCGAGACGCACTGGTACTCGCTCAGCAGCACACCAGCCGCAGCACGCCAACTCTTCGGTACTGTGCTGTGCTCTGCCGCCAAGTCTTTAGCAGGTGGGAGGGGGCCGATGCTCTTCCCTGCTACTTCGCCCCTCTTCATGCAGTGTACCAGGACTGTTGCTGCCGCGCTTGTGCTGTTCAGCGGCTCAATGGCGCTGTTGGCCCACCTGCTGCGGCGACCTCCTCCCCACCAGCGCGGGTCCACCCAGCGCGCCGACAGACAGGGCCCGCTGTGAGGATGGAAGGTCCCGTAGAGCCGGTCGGTGACAGGGCCAACTAGGTTATGAAGGCGCTCACAGATGCCAACGATTGCTGCTGACGCACTGCTCTGGTCCTCCGGCTCGAGATCACCACCGCCGTCGCTTCCGGTTTCCTCGCTGTCGTCGCCGTTACGATGAAGCGAGTATATATTGAGCTGTCCAGCGCCCCCACTCTGCGCACGGGCTATCGCACAGACCGCGCTCGGCTTCAGCTCCACCACGGCGAACTGCACCGCAGCGAGGACGAAGCGGTGGCAGGGAGAGAAGTGCACGAAGGAGCTCAGTGACTCATACCACTGCAGTCGCTTCTCACGCGACGGCATGTTTGGGAGGCTGGTGTCGATGAGAACTTCCTCTTCATAGTGCCGTATCGAGTCGTGAGGCTGCAGCCGAAGCACCATGAGCCGCCCGCGCGCAGTGAGCAGCGCGAGCAGCCGCCCATCCGGCGTTGCCTCGATGCACTCCACCTCCTCTTTCATGTCATCCTCGGCACGTTCGTAGTCCATGTCGGCTGAGGACGCCTGAGACCCGGCCTCTTCCGCATCCTCCTCCCCCTCTTCCTCCTCTTGGACTTCGCTCTGCGCCCAGTCAATGTCGTCGCCCTCGTCAAGCACGGCAGCCGCTTCCTCGTCGACCTCTTCAAGCTCCTCTTGCGCCTCCTCGTCTTGCAAGTGCCAGCGGTCAAGCTGCGGGTCCTCTACTGCACCTTCCTCCTCGTCGTTCTCCTCGTCACCATTCTGCCACTGCGGCTCTGGCGAGGTTGTCACGCCGGCAGCCGCCGCGTCAAGGGCGAAGGAGCCTGTCTCGGTGTCGGGGGGACTGATCCTACTGCTACTGGGCTCCGCCTCCGACGGCACTGGCAACGGAGGTGAGGACGCTTGTGCCTCCGTCATTACCACCTCTTCAGTGGTCGACAACGTTGACGCGTCAGTGCCGCGCACACCTGCACCCGTCCCTCTGCGCAGAGTGGCGTCTCTCTGCCCTTCTGACGGCCTCGCGCTGGCGGGCGTGGCGGGCTCCTCCGTCGGTGTAGAAATGTGGGGACGCCTGATCGCCGTCACAGTGGCCGCAGCCAACACAGAAGTTGCGCTGCGATACTCGCTTGTGCGGGTGTTGATGTTGAGCCCAGTCGTCCGTGGGTGTGCGACTAACGCAGGCGACACGCCATGCTGACCTGTCAACGACGCCGCTGGCACTACTGCTGCACCACCGCTACTATCACGGATTGTGCTGATCTCTGCGGGCACTGCATTGCGTCCACTAGACTTCGCCTCTCGAGCCAGTCGATGTTCCACGCACCTCTGCAGCACGCGTGCGTCTTGCAGTGTGGCCAGTTGCAGCATGCGCGGCAGCTGCTCCACCACTGAGAGCGGGACGCCAGCGTCCGGGTCGCTGCCGAGAGTAGGGTGGGGAGGATAGACGACACCGCGCGCCCCGACCTGAAAGCGCGGCTGCAACCGAAGCAGCTCTTGTGCGTGCCGCAGGGCATCCTTCATGTGGAGGCGCAAACGGTGGTAGCGAGAGCCGGGGTAGGGCGTCTGCGGTGCATCATACTGTGCCTGCCAGCGCCCCGTGGCAATGGTGGCGAGGAGTTGGGTGAAGTGGGGCTTCCACTGGAGGACTTGAGCCGCAGTGCGGGCGGCTTCCAGCGAGTCGGATATGCTGCTGATGTCGCTGCCAATGCTGCTCCGGTGCGCCAGCGTGGATGACATTGGTGGCTCGGCTGCCCTGCGCAGATCCGAGCCGGGCGGACTTGGCACGCGCAGAGTCCATGCAGGGGAGGTAATGGACGAGACTTCGCTATCGTACGTCGGGCTGCTGGCGCTGGAGAGAGGGCTGAGGACGACGTCGGTGAGTGCAGAGAGGGGAGACCTGGCAGACATCGCGGTGTTTGCTGCTGCTGCTGCTGCTGCTGATGCTGCGGTGCACTTTTTCAGCGCATACCAATCCAGACGCGTCGTGCGAGTGTCGTGCGCCTTCTGGATCGCGTTCATCAAGCGCATACAGAGAGCGAGCCGATTGCCCTGCGGCCCCGGCGATGCGATGGCCGCGGCCGGGTACGCGCACAGCAGAACTTCCGCTGCCAGCGCCTCAAGCTGGTCTTGCAAGGAAAGCACAACCGCCTCGGACGCGGCAGAGGGGGCTCGGAGCCGTGGCGGCGGAGCGGCCTGCACCCCAGCAGATGAATGCGCAAGGGATGGAGTCAATACGCTATTCAGCTGGTGCGCACACTGCACCAAGAACTGCGCCAACATTGCACTCTGGCGAGTCCACCAAGTGCGAATCCGATCGGCCGCAGCGGCTCCCAGCACGCAGAGGATGGAGTCCTCGCCGTTGTACACAAGCGCGCTAATTAAGGTGAGCAGCAGCTTCACGCGCTGCACCGTCATCGCCACCCGCACGGTGACTGGGATGCGGACGGAGGAGAAGACACACGCACCGCGGGAGGCCGCCGCCGGTATTGGTTCAGTTTCTCGTGCCACTCCGCTCTTTACCTGCGTCGCTGCCGACCGCTCGATCTCGGCATCGAGGCACTGCTGGTAGGACGGCGCAGGCGCTGAGGTGACAGTGGAAAAGCCCAGAATAACATCCTGCAGAGGCTTCAGAAGTGGTGAAGGGACGCTGCTACACACCTGGTCAGGCGAGAGCTCAGACGATGTGGCTGTGGCGGGAGGCTCGAGGCACCTTCGCTTACGCTGCTGCTGCTGCTGCTGCGCCCCCGATGACGTTTGCGCGGCATCTGCCGATGGATCAAAGGCGCCATGACGACGCAGCACCCACGCCATGACACACTCCGCGTTGCGCAGCCAACCGATGGACTTGCTGTGCAGGTGAGATACTATCGAGGAGGCAATCACGACACCCACATGGGTGGAAGAAACGTCTGAGGCGACAGATGAAGGAGCAGACGCTCCGTGTCCCCGCGCCACGGCAGCTCCGCATGCTGTGCGTAGCTCCTGCAACGCCGCCACCAGTTGACCAGCAACCTCCACAAGCTCACGTTGGGCCTCCTGCAGTGGCTGCCCAGCCGCTGACAGAGCAGTCGCCGCTGCGGAGGTGTAAGCGAGGTGTAATTCCTGCGTGAAGACGAGCTCTGTGATGCGCACTTCACACCACGCCGCCCGTGCGATGAGGGCGGCAACTTGGAACGCATCATCTCGGTGGCTGTTCCCCCCGACTGCTACAGCAGCATCGGCCACCCCAGAGGCTGTGCGCAGATCAGCGCGCCATAGGGTTGTCAGTGTGTCCACGAGCTGCAACGGTGTGGCGATGGCGGTTGTGGAGGCGGAGGCAGGGGAGGCAGCCGACAGTACCAGAAGAGGCTCGATAGCGCAGGCAGCAAGGCTAGCGATCGCCCTTGTACACTGGGAGGTATGACAGTGCGACTGCAACTTACGCTGCAGCTCCCCGCTGGTGACACCAGCGAGGCTCGATCTGGGTGATACGGGAGTAGCACATTGCACAGCCGTCACCGGGAATGCAGTTGCCACGCTGGCTGACAGTGGCTCCACGGAGGAGGATGTCGGGGCATGGGCCTTGTGTCTGGAAGATGACACATCTGCTGTATACGGTGATGGCGACGGCAACGTCCCGAGGGAGTGGGGGGATGTCGCTCCGTTGCCGTGGGACAAGGCGACAAAGACTTCGCTCACCTGCGACGGCAGGGAGGGGACGGAGGGTGGTGATAGCCGCACGGTGTGTGACTGCTGTCGTTGGAGTTCTTCACACAGGGCCTGCGCTGTTGCCGTCAGCCCAAGGTCCTGCAAGAGTGTATAGAGAATGGAGGACGAGGGATATGCGACGGGCATCTCTGCTGCTGTTGCTGTTGCTGCTCGGGCTGTGGTGGGATCGTCTGGAAAAGCAGAGGCCGCAGTATTGTCATTTTGTACGACCGCCGCGCCTCTTCCCGTACTCTGGGGTGCCGGCGACAGATCGGTGGAGCGCATCGGGGACGGTATGTTTTGCCTGCCTCTCTCCCTCTCTCTCTCTATATACGCCGAATGCAAATTTACTGAGGTGGAAGAGGCTGATGATTACGCGTCCGTCACCGGGCTTGCGCTTCAGGGTGCGGGTCCAGAGAGCGGCGCCTACACACAAAACTTTCAACTCGGGGGAAAGAGAGAGGGATGGAGGAACCAAGGAGGTGGCGGGAGAGTGAGACGAGAGAGGAGCAGAAGAACGATAAAACAAGGTGGGGATATGCGGGCTGATACAGGCACGCATACACACCGCGAGAGAAGGCGCACCTGCGGCTCCTCCTCCCCAAACGAGTCCTACAATGCAAGAAACTACCGCACCACCACCACTACCAGGAAAAGATCGAGCGCGGTAGCCAACAAACGCGCGAAAAAGACTCAACCAAAAGTAAAGGGCACACCATATGAACTGTTGGCGGTTGCGTTGTTTTGGTGAGCAGAAGAGCGCGCAGAGGGTGTGTGTGAGTGTGTGTGTGTGTAGAGAGAGAGAGAGGGGGCTGTAGGGATACGCTTTTCTGATGATGACGGTGGTTGGTGGGGCGAGGAAAGGTGAAGGAGAGATGACAAACCAGAAAACAAAAAGAGATGAGCTGAGGGGCTGAAGGTGTGGCGAGAGAGCGGTGTCCTTCTCATAAACACGCACACGCACGTGTGGAGCGGCCTGCAATGTGTATTCGTGTTCTACAAGGAGGACGCCGTCGTCTGCGACAACAGAAACGCCACAACACACACTCACACCGCAGTTGCTCTCATGTGGCCCACTCCAGCAGTGGGCGAGGACGATGAGTGGCGGCCTGCTTAAGTGCGTGTGTGTACGTTTTGAATGCCACGGAGACGCGGCACGTGCCGCTGTGCGGGCTGAGAGAGAAACAGAGAGAAACACTGGAGAAAGTAAGCGATGGGAGCAGCAACCCTAGTAGCTGCAATCATCAATAGCTCAGCAAGAATGACAGGGGGGGGGGGATTCCGTACGCATAGGGGTAAACGCACAGGCACTCACACTCGCGGGGTAAACCCAAGGCTCCAAAAGTGCAGCGTGTGCGTATGTGTGTGTGTGTGTGTGGGTGGGGACGAGAAAAGGGTGTAGAGAGAAGAGGAAGATGGGCAAGAGAAAGATAGAGTTCTGAGGACAAAACAGAGAAGAGTGAATGGAACGATGCACCACTACTTCCAGGAAGTCACGGGGGACGGCGAGGGGGGGAGAGTGGCAGGTTTGAGCCGGTATGCAGGTACGCATACAATGCGAGAGCGTGTGCACGCGTGGTTATGGCGCATGTCCATCAACGGAGGTTAAGATTAACAGAGCAGGAGAGAGGGTGAGGTAGACGTCGAGCCGACATAGCAGCATGGACCCACACAGCGCCACGTAGCACAGGCGAGCGCCAGAGAAAAGACTTCTCACCAGCGTGACGGCAGGTACGTAGTTCTACACCGGTTTCTAAGTTCTCGATTCATATCCCTGAGTGCTACCCTCACCGCCCTCCCTGGTGCTCCAGGAAAGAGGGGAGGGGTGAGACCACACCCGGCAACGTCTTAAGTGCGTGGCTCTTCTCGTTTTCGGCGTCAACGCCACGTGGGGCGATCGGGCCTTACGGCATCCACTGCACCACGAGCAACCAAGAACAGCACCCAACGGACTATTTTCTCTTGTCTTTCCACAGAAGCGCTACACAGGTAAAAGCCCAATTTATGCCCACAGGTGCGAGGTGGTAGAGGCGCATAGAGACGGGGGTTGGATTCAGGCTGAGACTTGCGTGGGGAAGCGCAGCTTCGTGTGTGCCGTTCCTAGTAAGAGAGAGACAGGTCCGCGAGCGAAGGAGCGAAGTCACTATCATCTTTCGTCTGCGGCCGGCTCATCTCCCTCACCACCCTCATTCTCGCCGCAGTGCCCTTTCCCACCGCACACTCACCCAACCCCCTCTCAGCTCTCCAACACGTCGGTTTGCGTCTTCATCTCCGCCACGGAGAGAAAGGCCTGCATCTGCCGCAGCAGCAGCAGCGTCGCGAGAAACTCTTCTTTCTCTTGCTCGTTGTTCCAGGACGGAATGACCATCGGCACGTACGGCAGCTGCTGCGGTGGCGGCGCCGGCGTCGACTGAGAGGAAACCGCCGGTGCCACGCTCGGGGCTCTGGTTGGCGAGGTTGGGTTGTGTGTTTTGCCTTGGAGCGCATGTGTCACAGAGAAGCCCCTACCGGGTGCAGGACGGGCAGAAGAAGAGGTCCCAGGGCGATCTCCAGCGGCGTTGAGCGGCGAGGCCGCACCACCGCCGCCTTCGGTCCTGGTCACAGCGGCGGGTAACTCTCCCCACACCGGTCCCTGAATGTGTTCCTCACCAACATCCACCAGGTACGCGTTCACCAACGAGGCGGCCGTGGCGGTGTCGTGCAAGTCGTGCAGGTGCAGGTCGGCGGCGCTCAGTACGAGCGAGGCGTACACAGGATCATGTGGTGAGAGGAACAGCTCTGCATCATTCAGCGTGCTGAGATACAGCCCCGCCACGTCATCGTAGCCGTGAACGGACGGATAGCGGAAACGGTGATGGTGCATCAGCGTGGGACCTTCGGGTGGCTGGGGTGGGAGGAACAGGGGCTGCGGGCCACCGATGGTAACGGGCTCGATGAAAGGAGTTTGAGGGATGGCGTGTGGAAGCGTCGGGGAGGCAATCGCGGTGACACTGGCAGCTCTACTTTTCGGGTTCTTGGAAATGATGTGGTTCTGCAGGGGAGCAGGCGACATCGGGTCCCTCTTTCGACGTTCGAGGACGCCGTACCAGTGGTCGCCGTATCCACCGTCGTCGTCCTCTTCCTCGCTATCGACCATGTAGCGGCCCATGGTCGCTGAAGCCGTGCTTCCACCCACACAGGCATCTGCGGAGATGCTTCGGTGATGACGAACGCAATGGCTGCGGTAGTGCGCGTGCAGTCGGTGGCCGGAGGTAGTTTGGTGAGCCGCGTGTCCAAGGTGCCGCCCAGACACAACAAGCTTGCCCTCACCTACCTCTACATTGTTGACAAGTCCGCTTCCACTGGTGCCGCCGCTGATGTTGCTGCTCCGATGCGCATCCACCGGGACGCCACCGGCGTCGTCCTCGACGTTGCTGCCGGTATTCGCCCCGGCAGCGCCGTCACAAACAGGCGCTTGCCCAACGACCCAAAGAAGAGACTCGGCGATGTCCGCATCGATGCCGCGCAGGGTCGCCGCCACAAGACGCGTGATCAGGAACGGGCATGGCAGCGGCACGACGGTGCCCTCGTCACTCAGCAGCGCCTGCGCAGCGCGCAGCGACGCCATATCGGCTGGTGCCTCTCCTCTACGATCCACCTCTTCTTGGGCAAGCATGTTCAGCACACCAGGTTGCACGGGTGGTGTTTCATGTGAGACCGAAACAGCGAGGCTGGACCCTGGAAGGATGAAGCTGAAAGCGTCCTTAATTGATGCACTGGTGGCCGCCAAGGCATCGTCCGCCAGAGGCGAAGAAAACGAGTCGCAGGGGTATCGCACAACACCACTTGTGAACCCCGCTGCCCCTTCAGGCGCTGCGTAGCCCGTGCTGGCGTCGTGGTAATCACCGCTGTCTGCAGCGACGGTGCTTACTCCTGCTGGGATGCCAGGCGAGTGTGACCAAGTCTGTGGCAGTGATTGCGCCACCCCGCTACCTGAGGACGGCAGTGGGTCTCGTGGAGCGCTGATGTTCGGCGTGCTTGTCGCCGAGCATGCCTTGGGCTGACTCGCCCTGTGCGCATCCCTCGTTGACCCACCCCGTCGCCTCTGCAGACCACTCACGTCCGCCGTCGTGCTACTCACTGCCACGCTGCTCTGATTCAGGAGCCTGCGGAATTCCTCCAGTAGGGCGACATCCGTGCACAAGACCCGGTATAGGTCGCAGGACCACTTGCGGTAAAACAACCACACACGCGGGTCGGCTACGTACACTGCAGGCATAAGCCAGTTCAAGACAATGGACAGGAGGCGGAAGAGGAGCAGGGCTAGCTCGCCTCGCGCCTGCCCCTCCATGCGCTGCACAGCGTGGCTGGTATCGCGCAGCTCCTCTTGCAGGTGCTGCAGCTCCATCTTCATGATGCTCGGCAGCGACACACGCGAGAAGCTGTTGGCGCAGGCGACGATATCCTGCGTCGTAAACTCAATGGAGGATAGATTTATACACGGTGCTTGGGGACTAAGTGAGGGCTGGAGGCCAGCGCTGGCCACCACAGGCTCATCGCTACCGACACTGTCTGGCCGTCCTTCCCCTTCCCCACTGCCGTTGCCGTTGCTCTTCCGTTCATGCGCTATCCGCAAGACCAAGAGCGCCGCATCCGTTGGCGAGTACGTCGTGCTGAACGAGAAGTTGCGCAGAAGCTGTGGCGACTGTCGCTGCTGCTGCAGATGCGCATGCGACTGCGGTAAATAATAACTTTGCCGCTCATGGAAAGAGCCGTTGCTTACGTAGCCCATCGCCCTACCAACACCTCCGCTACCGGTGCGCAGAGCCATGGGATGCAGTAGGTATAGGTGTGGATGAAAGAGCGTGTTGGGTGGCAGGCCGATGCTCGTGTTGAGCGAGTAGCCACCGCCGCTGCCGACGCCGCCGCTCCACCGCCAGCTAGCGTCACCAACGTCAGGGTTGCTCAGGCTGACGTTGGGAACACCTTTAACCGGAACACGGTCCTCCTCAACAAACATACTGGCGTTGTTGTTTCCACTCGCCGTGCCCAGGCCGACGTCGGCAGCAAAGCTGGAGCCGGATGAGGTGCCCGCGAAGGGCCAGTTCCCCTGCGGAGAGAGCATGCCAGCCGGCGTGCGGCCACCATCCGAGAGACTGGTCTTTCCGTCGACGGTCGCCCCCGCTGTTGCGTGGACGCGTTCTTGCTGCTGCATCGCGACCGCCATGGAACACTGGACATAGAGAGCGGTGACAAGGGCGTAAACGACGACGTCCACCGCTCGAACTTCTGTGCAACTCCCAGCCGCCAAAAGGCCACGCTCTACAGCTTCTGCAGGTGCCGGGTTATTGACATTCAAACCGCATCCTGCCGCTGCCGCTGCTGCACCACCGCCCCCAGGTCGACGGTCGCCCCCGCTGGGCGATGCTTGGCTGTCCTTCAGCCCCTGTATGTGTGTCACAGAGGATTCCTGCGCTGCCGTGCCAGTTAGTCCGGCACGTACGTTGCTCAGAGGCACGTTTATTGAGGTGGTAGAGACGGTGGCGGCGAGCCCAGCGTCCTCGCCCCCCTCCAGTGGGCACTCCCCAACAGAAGCGGTTGCGTCGTTGGGATTGGGGGAGAGGACTGCCTGTTGGTACTGCTGTTGAGCTGCCGCGGCTGCCACGACAGCGAGCGCGCAAGCGTGCTGGGCCTGTGTGGAGCGTGCGTACTTCGGTGCCGAGCGCATCAGCTGCCCCACTGCACCAGTGTAATTTCGCAGGAGAGGGGAGAAGATGGGCAGTAGCTGCAGCGCTTCCGAGCTCGGTAGATGGAGCTCTGCGAGTACGTTGTCATTCGCTTCGTCCTCAACTGCCGCAGCTGTAACGCCAGCACTGGATGCCAGATCCTGTGGCTCCTCATCTCCCCTCCCACTCTCATTGGTGGTACCGTGACGAGGGACGGAGTCCCAGTAATCACTATTGCTGTGAATTTCCTGCAGGCTAGTCACCTCCTCACCACTGCTGCCTGCTCCATACGGCGCGCTATCATTTCTCTTGTGCGGGTGTGCGGATTCGTGGCTGCCACCGTACATGACGCCTTCTGTGAGCGTCGCGAGGATGGCTGGTATGTGTGTCCAGAAGTCTCGATGCAGCCGCAACTCTTCCTCCCTCACGAAGTCGTCCAAATTGAGAGGCATTGGGAAGCTGGTGTTGTTCATACGCGAGTCAGAGGACGGCAGAACACCTGCGGGAACAGGGCTCTGTGCTTTAGGGCTTAGCGGTGTTCTGCGGGCGTGCTGCTGTTGCTGCTGCTCGACCCCGTCGTCCATCATATGCTCACCCTTGGTAGCGATGCTGCCTCTCAGTGCCTCATCTGCTACTCCGGCGACGCCGACAGTGCCCGTGACTGCGGCGATGGTGCTCTTCAGCGCCCGAGAAACGTTCGCTGCGGGCAGCAGCTGCGAGTAGCTGCCGCTGCTATTGAGCGCGTCTATAAGTGGCTGTACCCCACATTTAGCTGAGCCCAAGCTGGACGCCAGGCTGGCACGGCACCCCCCCGCGTCATCGGTCGCCGCCGCAGCGTTGTTTGCTGTGATGCGCTTTGCGTTAGGGCCACTCCTGTTACTTCCGAAGGAGCCCTTGTACACGGCTGAAATGCCGTTGGTGGCAGCGGTCAGTGTGGCGGCTCCCTCGGTCTGCGCGGGATTTCTTGTGTCCAACAGTGTGAGCAGCACTGCTAGATCGCCAGTGGCAGTGAGCCCATCCAGAAACCTCCAGAACATGCGGTTCCACACCTTCGCCGTGTCGACCGGCTCCTGCGCTATTGGGGCGCACCATGCCGAGAGGCTGTTGTCCATCCTCAGGCCAAGCGCCCCGCCTGCCTCGATGCCCAGGGCATTGCTCGAGGACGTTGCCAAGGGCACTGTTGCCGCGAGGAAGGCACTTGACTGGGAGTTTGGAAGGTTTGAGATGCACAAGGATGAGAAGGGGCGCTGCACCAGCCCAGGGGAGGAGGCCAGGGAAGGGTACATAGCTAGCGACGGTTGCTGCTGAGCTGAGTCCATGTCCACTTCCGCAACGCCACCGTCTGCCGTCTCAAGTCGCTCACTGCTGCGACTGCTTGGTGTTATGACACCGCGCAGCAGCGGCTGATGCGGTTGCTGAACCAACTCGCTCAGGCTGCTTGACACTGCGAGCGTGCTGCCGGTTAGAGTGTGCCGGACATTGTTGCGGAAGTGCTCCTGGAGAGCGTGCTGCACCCCGCTGTACACTGCAGGTGTAATATCTGTCGCTGCTGCTGTACCCGCAACGTTCTCCAAGGCTGTTACGACCCGTCCTCCATCTTCGTCAGACGTTTTGCTGGCGACCTGCTCGGGGCTGGTGACGGTGCCCTGAGCACGTGGTGTGGCGGCAGCGCTGTGGGTGTGCCTAGTGTGACTCCGACGACTGGTGGTGCGAAGACTACTGCTCTGCTGCTGCAGCGGCGGAGGAAGGCGCAAAGGCCGGTGGCAAAGCGAAGAGGGGGGAGAGAGGGGTGTCGTTGCTCCGCCTCCCTCCGTCGTTGCTGTCGATGTTGATCGCACGTTGCCGCCGAGACCTGCTCTGTGCTGTCGCTGCTGCCGTGACTGCTGCACCGTCAAGGCCCTGCTCGTGATGTCGTCGATGCCATCGTCAAACGAGAATCGTCGCGGTTCCTGACTCCCGATGGCGTTGCTGGGATACACAGCCGATGACGAGGGGCGACGACGGGCCGCTGTGGCTCCAGCCGCCCTCGTCGTGGCCATGAAGCGCACCGTCTCTCCGCCATCGCCGTGCCTGTGGACGACGTTGTCCTCTAGCTGAAGTCTCGACAAAGCCTGCCCACTCGCGACGATGTCGTCTGTGCCCTCGCCGTCGTTCGTGCGACTGTCATCATCGCCGTCGCGGGCCCCGCACAGGCACTCCAGCGCACTACACCGCTCGATAAGCTCTCCGACAAAGCGCTCGTTCTCGTCGAGGAGCTGCCGCATGTGACACACCTTCTGCAGCTGTTGCAGCAGGCGCGTGATGAGCTGCTGCGCGGTGCTCACGAGCAGCTGCCGCTCCTTTTCCTTTAGTACCGCGTCAAAGCGGACGAGAGTGAAGAAGAGCTCCATCACGTACGTCGTGGAGATATTGTTCTTACAGCTGGCGAGGGTCGAGAGGAGCGGGTAGAACTCGCCGCGCAGCTCAGCCGTGATGTTGGGAAGCAAGGCAGAGCCAGTGCCTCCTGCGTTGGCAGTGCCGCCGGCCACGCCCGGTAGCTGCCCAGACGAAAAGGCGAGGTGCGACATGAGAATAAGTGATCGGAGGTGTGCACCGAGAAGTGCACCCCAGCCAAGAGAGAATGCGCAAAAATGAGCCCCCCCCCCGCACAAGGTGTGGGGAGTTGTGATAGGAGTAGCAGTGCCCAGGGCACCACCGTCGGGCACGCAAGTCGGTATGTGCACCCCCCTCGAAGATGTGCGTGCGTCCTTTACCCTTTGGGCACGAATATGTGAGGAAGGGGATGAGGAAAAAGCGCGTGGAGGGGTGGGGCAGGATGCGTAGGTCAGTGGTTCTTTCCCGCTCACGTATGCTGCACGTGTATCGATGCCATACAAGCAAAGAAGGTAAAAGAGAGCTTCACAGTCTGTGCGCGAGTGCGTATGGTGCTGTGCATGTCGAGTGCGACGTGTTTTTCTTTCCTCTGCTGCTGCTGCTGGACTATCGTGAAGAGGGGGGGGGCGGAGAACGACAAAGAGAGAGAGAGAGAGAGCGCGGGGGGGGGAAGCGAAATGCGAAGCGGTCGCGAGAGGAGTTGACGCGGTCGTTGCACAGGCGCATGGGCACACTTCCGCGCACACCTGAGACAGCAATCGCTGAAGCCAAAGAGCCTTACACATCCCGCCCAGTGGAGAAGCACAGATGCGCACGATTAGTACTGGACATGAGCTGATGGCTGAGCGGAGAGTGAGGTGTGTGATAGCAAGAGGAGAGGGAGGGGGGTAGAAATTAATGGAGGCAGCGGTGGGGGACTGAGGGAGAGGAGAGCGGAAGAAGAGAACGCAACACCAGTACGTGAATGCGTGCTGGGTTGGGCGGTGCACGTTGCAGAGGTACCTCCCTCCCCACCCCCCACACACAAGCGTCTCACGCACTTCATCAGCCTTCTCACAACCTTTTTCCCGTCCCAAGAGCCTGACGGGGAACACCCGCCTTGTGTTCCCCGTCTTGCACGACTCCACTGCATCTTCCCTCCTCTTTGCTCACCTTCCCACCGCCGACCACATCAGAGACGGCTGCAGCTTTCCACACCCCCTCTGCCAGCGCATCCCCTCCACACCTGTCTGGCCTGGTAGGTGTCCCTTTCTCCTTCCCTTTTGGTTTGTGAGTACATATTCGCTTGGTTACGAGATGAGACCCGCGAAGCACGAGCCCCGCAGCTTATGCGATCGTTTGTTAGCGTGTTAAGCCCAGCACACCCACCCAGCAGCATACAACATGCGGAGGGAGAGCGCGAGGGTGGGGGTGGGGACGAGAAGGACCAGGTGGCTCTGCGGGAAGGGCATGGGACACCTCTGCATACGGTTTGCCCCTTCCCCTCTCGCGTGCTGTGCAGAGAGCTGCCTCGTCATTTATGCATGTGTGCGTGTCCTTATATGTGCTTGTGTGGTAGGGGAGAGGCAGCTGTGTACTCCGCCCCTCAGACACGCTACTCCGTTGTGTCCTCTGCAATCGGCTCCAGCTTGGACGAGTTCATACGCGCCGCGTCGGCGAGATACTTGACGGAGAAGTAGTTCTCGCGTGAGAGCTCCGTCAGTAGGCGGTGCTGAAAGAGACTGCGTTGCAGTGTCTTGAGCGCTGGCAACACCCTCACATCTTGCTGCGCCGCTACCCCGCCAAACGCCTCGTTGGAGTGGAGCAGGAGAGACTGCGCCCATAGTAGGGCGTGTTCGAGACCACGGCAGTGCTCTACCTCCTCGCTCACCCACTGCATGAGTTGTGGAAAGAGGGACGAGGGGATGGCTGTGACAGCCACGGGGATCGAGTCGCGCGGCATTCGGCGCAGGCACTCTGCGCCAAGCGTTACATCTCCAAGGTTCAAGGCGCCGATGAGGGCCAACACCGGTTGACCATTCTCGAGTTGTTTGCGCACCTCCTCTGTGGTTACATGCAGCTGGAGTTGCAGCGGCTGAAAGCGCGGACGCGCCACACGTGTCGAGAAGAGCAGCAGGCCGTCTGTTGTTGCGGCAATGAACTCTGAGCCAGTCGCCGCGAATGATACATCCATTGCCCGTGCCGTCCGCTCCGTCTTGCGCTTCCCGGTCGCGAAGTGGCGGTGACGGCTACCCGGCATCTCCAGCAACTTGCGCCGCGACAGGTGCATGTCGTCCTCGTCCACGTCAATGTCGCCGAGAAAGCCCGCCTCGCTGACGCTGCGCCACTGATACTGCTCCTCAGCACCCTGCATGTCGAGGTTGTGCGTGATGGGCCACTTCTTGAGTACGTACCCCTGCGTCGCATGGTAAAGCACCAGCCACTTGGAGTCGCCGCCCGCAATGAGCTTCTCACCCTCAGGTGAGAAGCTGATGCGCGTGAAGTGCGTGTTGTAGTTGGCGCTGTTTGGCCCCACCTCCTTGCGCCAGCCACCGGCCGCGTCAAAGGCCGTGAGAAACGTCTTGATGAGCTGCGGGTCGTTGGGAACGGTCGCCTCGTACACAGAGATTTCCTGCTTCGCCGTCAGCACCGCCATCCGTCTGCCACTGCTGCTGTAAGTGACGCACAGCACCTCCGTGCCGATGTCCAACACCTCGCCGTCGCCCTTGAGTCGCTCGCCGCTGTCGTTCTGGTTGAATAGGTCCCAAAGGATGAGGTTGTGGTCCATGCTGCCAGAGGTGAGCGTTACACCGGAGGGGTGGAACGCCAAGCACGCGATGGGCGCCTCGTGGCCTTGCAAGACGTCAATAACGCGCCCCGTCTGTACTGCAAACAGGAAAATTTTGTTTGCCCGGCTGCTGCCGACTGCCAGAACTTCTCCAGACGGGTCGACGGCGATGCAGGACAGCTGCGTCTGCTCGGGTGGGCTGAAGACGCGAAACTGACGGTAGCGCATGAGGTCGTAGCCGCGCGCCGTACCGTCCAGACTGCTGGTGAAGAAAGCGTTCGTGCTCGCGCTTGTGCTGATGCCGGTGATGGGCCCTGTGTGCTCGGTGAAGGTCGCAAAGCACTGCCCAGATGCTACCTTCCAGACCTTCACCTTGCCCTCTTCACCGCCGGAGATGATGTTGGTACTATCCGCTGTGATGGCGGCGCAGGCGATGTCGTAGTAGTGTGCCTGTTCTTTGAGCACGTACGCCTCCGCTTTCCAATCCCACACCAGCAACTGCTTGAGGTGCGCACTGCCAAATGCCACCCAATCCCCGCTTGGTGCGAACGCCGCCGCCGTCAATGACTGCGCAGATATAGAGAGGAGATGCACTGGGGTCAATCCCCCACCCTTCGTCTCCGGCAACGTGTGAATCGCGAAGATACCGCTGCTGTACCCGATCGCAAGCAGCCCGCGCGGCTTATGGAATGCCGTGACGCTGACGCTACCCTTGTGCGATAACATGAACTTGTCCCTGATCTCGAAGGCATGGCGCAGAATCGGTGGCAGAAACGTGTCATCAGCAGCTGAAACACGCACGCCATCGAGGCGCAGCTGCTCTAGTCGCTTGCGCTCGAGGAAGCTCTTCGGAGACGGGGAGTCCTTCTCCTCGACGTCACCGCCCTCAGCGTCGCCGCTTTCTTCTTGCTCTCCCAAGCGGGCCTGCAGCTGCGCAGTTGCGATCGCCTGCAGGATCTCCCTACGTGTAATAGCGGTGCGGTGCCACGTCACCACCACGTTATCCGCCGCCACACTCACCACCTCGCTATTGTCCTCTCTTGTAAACCACGCTCCAAGCACGGCGCTGCGGTGGCCGATTAGCGAGTTCTGCTGGAGCGCCATACCTTTCCGATGGAGCTTGCCTTGCCGCGGCACGATCTTCATCCGTGCATCTTGGCCACACACAAGAATGTGCTCGCTATCCGCCGTCCAGTCGAGGTTCGTAATGGGCCGTGTAAGGATGGCGTGAAGCTGTTCGATGCGGTGGCAGCCGTGGAAACTCACAACACGCTTGGCCGGTGCCGTGTACACCTGCAGCGTGGACTCCAGCGCCACTGAGACGTACTTACCACACGGGCTGAACTTGACGCACGAGATGGTGCAGTTGGGAGGGAAAGAGAGGGTGTCGAGCACGACACGGGCGGAGACGGAGTAAAAGAAGCCGAGGCCGCGCTGCCCGACAGCAATAACAAGGTCACCATCAGGGGAGAGGTCAAAGCAGCTGATGGAGCTGTTGCTACACGTGAGCGAGAGGTGGCCCGCCTGCTGGAGCTGAATCGATGACAAGTAGTTGTTCACGGGGGAGTAGAGCTGCGTGCCATCAGGCGAGAAGACGACGTTGCCGCCCGTGTACAGCATGCCGTGCACGGCAGCGAGTTGAAAGACGGTCTGCATGACGTGTGTGCGTGTGCTCGTCCTGCTGTGACCAAGAGATGGCAGTGTTCTCTTTCTCTCTGTGGCGCGCGCAGGAAGTACCTGCGCAAAGGTCAAAACGCGCAAGAGGGAAGGGGAGGAGGTAGGGAGAAGCCATGGAGGCATTTGTGGTAGTGTACTAGGTATCTCATCCAGCTATAGCCCTCGCTGCAGCCCAGGCTGCGTGCACGAGTCAACGTGCTCAACCAGCATATGTGCATTGCGCGCTGTGCCTGTGCCTGATGAGCGGCGAAAGGGAGCTACCCACCGACGGTCTGGCGCGTGAGTAGGCGCAGCACGTGCACTCCAGAACTCTCGTACCAGGTGCCCTTTCGCTACTTTTCTTCTCTGAGCTTCAGGAGAGAGGCAAAGCGGGGAGAGTCACCTTTACGTGGTCGTTCGCGTACGTAGACACGCACGGAGAGAGACGTCTGCTTAAGGCGTGCCCGTGTGTGCGTCCTTAGCGTTAAGTACAAACAAAGCTCAGACAACTATAAAACGTCATTAGGCAGTCTTCTACTCAGCCATATCCACCACCGCCGTCGCCGCCTCGTTTCCCTCCCCTTTTCGCCTTCTTCCTCGCGCGCGCTCTGAATGCACAGGTGCGTGCCGCGGCCTGCCGCTTGACCACCACCACACGGCTATCGAGGCTATCCAGTCAGAGAAACGGGGAGAGTGAGACACTCCCCCCCACACACACTGACACACACATGTACCCATACAGTACACACATCAATCCCCTAGCGCCGCTCCTCCCCCTCTCAGACGGGTGATCACACCCGTCCTACAGCGTCACATCGGCTTCTACCTCGTCATCGAGATCGGCATCAAAGGCGCCAATCGAGTTCCACTGCGTGCTGCACTCGCCCGGTGTTCCCTCCAACGCACTCGCCACCGCCGGGTACGCTGTCGTCACGCACTCGCGGAAGTACTGTGCACTGCTCATCAGCTGTTCGTCCGCCTGGTTCACACGACGCAGCACAGGCACAAAGGCCTCAACCTTGAAGGTGGCCGCCGGTACACAGCCGGTGCTCGCCACTGCCGCCGCCGCACGGAGCATCCACAAGGACGTGAGCTTGTCAGCGGTGCCGAAGCCTGCGGCCGAGCGCAGGTGCTCGGCAGACGCGGAGAGAAAGGCCTGATCCGTGCGCTGTGGCGCGCACTTGACGAGGGAGTAGACGAGGGCGTAGCCAGCCAGCACCTGCGTCCCCTTGGTAATTGTGCAGGACAGCGCACGCTCCTTGATGTCGCCGACAACCTCCTCAGGTATGCTCTGGGACATGCATAGGGTACCCACGGCCACACCGGCGGCCGCCGCGAGCGCAGGAGACTCCGGTGCCTCCCACATGGGACGTACCACGTCCAACAGTTTCAGAATATGCGGAAACTTCTTCGTGAACTTGGAGTAGCGCAGCACCACGCTGATGAAGCGGCACATCACAGTGCGCAGCAGCGTTGAGTCAACCGCTGTCTTCTTTGTCACCACTGTACCGAGGATGAGGTCGGCGTACTTCTCCGAGCGCATCAGGAGCTGAATCGTAACGTGCAGCGCCAGCACACGCGCCTCTCCCGAGTCGCACAGGGCGGCGTTGAACATGGCGAGCGCCATCGTGCCCTCCACCATCTTCTCCTTGCCACTGATCGGATAGTTCATGAGTTGCAGGCACAGGCGCACCAGCGCAAGCACCACAAATCCTTCGTTGCGCGTGAACAGCACCTTGGAGCAGCGACCAGCGACTGTGTTGGCTGCTGCTGCGCTGATCGCGCGCGGGGCGAAGGACATGAGGTCCTGGATGCACTCCACTGCCTCGACCTTCTGCTGCGGGGTGCCGTAATCGAGGCCACGGTTGTAGAAGCTCATGAGGACGTCGAAGAGACGTGGCTCGCCCTCGCTTAGCACAGTGAACTCTGGGGTGCTGCTGCTGATGAACGCACGCGCCGTGACCGCCAGCGTGATCTGAAACGGGTTGAGGAACTGCAGCAGGTAACGGGCTGCCGCGCGCTTGCTTGTCATGATGTCCACACGCTCCTCGTCCTCGAGTGTGTCCAGCACACGTTCCTCGAGGGAGTTGAGCAGCTCTGGTATCGCCCGAACGGCAAGGCGGCGCGTGTCCACGATTTCGTCGCCGAGGGCGTCGACGAGGGCACGGAAGACGGAGGTGATGCCGTCGACATTGTCGAGGTCTGCGCCAAGGCCGTACGCCGTGGCTGCCATCAGCGCGCCATGGCGTCTCGCCGGGACGTTCATTGCCTTCGTAAAGGCTTCGACCGGTATCGCCTCGAACTCACGTGGGGCGAGCTTCACATACTTGGTCATGAGCTCCTGTGCATCGTCCAGTGCCTCCACGCAAAACTGGAGCAGCAGGCGCACCATGTCGTCGTGGTAGCGGCGCATATCTTCTTCGGCCTCCTCGACGTCGAGGATCGCGTCGAGCAGCTCGACATTCTGGTTTGTGTGCTTATCGAGGGAGTTCAGGTGCTTGAAGACCAGCGCCAGTGCCAACCCCGGCTTCACCTTCACCACTTCCACCACGCCCCGAACGCTCGTCGTGAGCTGCGCCTCCACAGCGCTCTCGATGAGGCGCGGTCCCAGCACCTTCGACACACGCGCAAACACCTCTCGTGCTGCCTCCTGCACAGCGCCGTGTTCCTGCATGCCCGGCAGCACGCACCCCACGATATGACCACTCATGCTGACTAGCTTCCGCGGGTCGGAAAACTGGATGACGGTGCCCAGGCACACGAGTGAGCCAAGCTTCACACGGTGGTTGTCCGTCTTGTACATGCCGCAGAGCGTGTCCACAAAGCGCTCAATAGTCTCGTTTATGCGTGTCGTGAACTCGATTGTTTTCTCCGCCACTTCCACGCAGTCCAGGTTCTCAGACGACGCGAAGCGCACAAGCAGCAGTACCAGACTGTTGAAGATCTTGTTGACGGCGGCACGGATGCTGGCCACGCACGCCTGCCACGCCATGTTCGCATCGGTGCGCACGTTCACGCTGTGCTCGTGGCGGCCACAGAAGAGGGCCGAGAGCATGCGCGCGAGGTTGTCTGTGCCGAGCATCTCCTCGAGGGAGGCCAGGATCGACACACCGCGTTTCTCCACGTCGCGCGCCGCTTCCATAGTGAGAATGACACCGTCCTCGCCGCCTTCGCCGGCTGCTGCAGCGACGCCACTCGCGTTGCCACCTGTCGTGGCGTCGATCGTGCTCGCCAGCTCGGCGCGCGTCTCTTCATCTGCGTCGGCCATGGCCGTCTGTATGCGCATCTTCTTTCTAACGTACGCCACGAGGTGCAGCATGAGCTTTGCGGAGAGCTGCAGCGAGCTCTGCCGCAGTGTTGTCACCTCGCTGCTCACACCATCCAGCAGCGGGCCCAGAACGAGCGCCAAGTTGCGCGTGCCGTAGAGAGAGACGATGCTGTCGCCCGCTGCCAGCGCAACGTCGCGCACGCGGTCCGAAAAGTGCGAGAGGCCCTCGAGCACCCACGGCAGTGAAACAGGCAAGAAGTCTTGGAAGGTCTCCGCCCGAAGCGTGGAGGGGGCGTATACCATAATGTAGAGGAAGCCCTCTCGCACGGGCGGCCGCTCGTCCGTCATGCCGGTCTGGATCTTCGGGAAGTACAGCTTCAGCAGCTCCGCCCCACACGCGGTCACCACCTCCACAAACACCTGCGCCGCACCGGCCTTTTCAATGGTGCCAGACTGAACGCGCTGCAGTACGCCAAAGGCCCACTCGCAGATGTCGTCAATGAGGTTGCCGCCGATGGCGGCGGCGAGCGCGGCAGCCGCCTTGGCCGCTGTCGTGCGCGCCTCTGTTGACGGTTCCTGCGAGGCTTCCTCTAGAAGCCGCACGAGTTCCTCTGTGTAGGGCAGCAGCGCGCGCGGGTCGCTCACGAGGTTGACCATGGCCGCCACAATCTGCGCCGCCTTGGGGCGTGTGCGCGCCACCTGCCCGCCAAGACCGCGCGAGAGCACCGGAATGATGAGGGCCAGCGAGGCGGGGTCGACAACGTTGACGAAACGCGTGTAGAGCAGCGCGTCAAGCGCCGACTCAGTTTCCGTGCTGGGCGAGCGCATCGCGTTCAGGATGAGCTCCACGTGCGCCTGAATCTCCGGGTTCGAGACGACACCCGCAACGCGCCGCAGCGCGTTCGAGGCCGCCACGGCGACGGCGTTGTTCACGTCAAACAGGCAACCTCGAATGTGCTTCATGATCTCCGGAAGCGCGGCGGCGAGCTGCTTGGGGGAGCAGAACGCGACGTAGCCAATGAAGTTCAGCGGCGGCACGCGTTTCTTTGCGGAGTCCGAGGCGAGCCCTTCCACCAGTCGTGGGATCAGCTGGCGGAGGCCTACGCCGGACAGCTTCGCCATCAACTCCTTGGCTGCGTCATCGGCGCACTCGGAGATGTTCGGGTCGGCGTCCGCGACGGCTTCCAGCAGCTCTGTCGCCATCGACAGCGCGTACGGCTCGAAGAGGGGGGACATCTCGCTGCACAGCACCTCCAACAGCACCATCACGCCCAAGCGCTCCACAGGCTTTTCTTGGGCTGACTTGCGCAGAATGTCCATGACGTTGTAGCGGCGCAGCGACGTCAGACCTGAGCCTTTGATGACACCAACGAGGCCCCACGCATGCGCCTTCTTCTTGATGTAGGAGCCGGAGTGAATCGCCTGCTTGAGGCACTTTCCCACAAACTCGTCGAGCTTCGGTGAGTTACGAATGCGCTCGTGGCGGCTAATGTCCGCCATCGATTCGCACACACAGCGGTGCACCATGGCGGATTGCGAGTTGTTCAGGGTGCGGCTCTGCTGATCAATGATGGCTTCTAGCAGCGCTGTCTCCTGCAGGCGGCAGCTCATGACGGCGAGCCACACCGTGGCGGTGGCCAGGTACTGTTCCTTGTGCGCCTGCGTCACATCCTTTGGCGGCTTTGCCAGACGCACCTGCAGCTGCGGTGAGATGCTCTTCAGCAGCGCCAGGTCAGCCGCCTCGAGCACGGTGCGGCCGGCCTTAAGGGTCTGCCGGAGTAACGCCTCGCCCGTCTGCGGGCTCTCGAGTACCTGGCAGAGGTAGTCCATCACCACGGCAGGCACACGACCCAGGTAGGTAGAGGAGAGGCCCTCTAGCGAAATCACGGACGGCGACCCGCCAATATCCTTCAGCTCCTCCACCCACTTCAGCTGTGTCCCTTCGTCGGTTGTCGGGAGACGCGCGAAGAGGTGGTGCATTGTTTCCGTCGCTCGAAGCGCGCTTGCCTCACTGTGGTGGCCGTACGTGCGCAGGAAGTACACGAGGTCATCCCAGTCGGAAGGCTGCAGAACGAAGTCGTACTTCTCCACGGCATTTTCCGTTATCTTCCGCAGCTGGCTTGCGACGGTGCGAACCGGATCGTTTGCGAGGGTCGCGGCCAGCACGAGCGCGCGCCGACACGTCTCGAAGTGGGCAAAGCGACTGAAGGCTGCTGCTGTCACATTTCGGACGGAGTCGACTGTATTGAACAGCCCCGCCTCCACTGCCGCAAGTCGCTCGCCAGGAACCATCGGCATGAGCGTGTAAAAGCCCTGTTGCACACTCTTGTACAGGGACGGGAAGCTCTGCAGGATACTCATTAGTAACTCCATCGCCGCTGTTGGGTCAGGCAGGTTCACCTGGCCGAGGTTCTGCATGAGCATCCCAAGCATCTGGTGCTGTGTGGCCACTGGGATCGTCGTCGAGACGGCGTTGGCGCCGCGGCCAGCCTTGAATGCGACGCGCGCGAAGGCCGTCAGAACGACGAACAACGGTGCCGGCAGCATCTGAGTGAGGGACTGGCGCAGTGCATGCACCATCGCCGACACCTGGCTGACATCCTCCACTGAGAGCGTTTTGAGCGGTGTGAGGCGGGCAATGGTGTGCACCATGTTCTCCGCCATACACCCGAAGGGTGTGTGGGCGAGCAAGCCTGTCAGTGCGTCTGTCGCTAGCACCGTCAGCACGTGCTCTGCCTTGCCCTGCAGCTGCAGTTCTGTCACGGTCGCCTGTAGCGGGGCGTACAGGATAGGAAGTGCCGCCAAGTCGAAACGACCGTGCGTGCCGAGCAGGCGAAGGGCAAAGTAGATGGACTTGTGCTGGTGGACTGCGGGCATGATGGCACGGCTGCGCTTCTCTACGGCGGCACGCAGCGCCTCACGCCCCTTCGCCAGCGCTACCGCGTCCCTCTTCTTCATGTCGATGAAGTCGTCCCCGGATATCCCCTTGGGCGGGCGGTCTGGGTAGACCTTCAGTAGCTGCTGCTCGCGTAGCGTGCTATTCTCGTAGGCGTCCATAAAATTGATGTCCTCGGCGGCGATCGCCACATCCTCGGCGGAGAGAGCCATGAACCACACCTTCGACGCCTGCACCGCCTCTGCGATGGCGTCGAGGGCGTCGCGCGAGGCTGCGGTGTTTGTCTGCGTGAGCAGCAGCACCACCGCACGGCATGCGGCAATGGACAGGTGCTCCACATCCTTATTTATTGCCTCGATGAGATGCCACACAATGCCCTTTACCTGCTGGGAGAGCAAACGCTCCTGGCCCTCACCGCAGGCGAGCGTTTGGCGCAGCGGGCGCTCGAGCACGGCAAGGCTGGCGCGGCGGTACCGGCGCAGCAGGCAGCTGGAGGCCTTGTAGAAGTGCGGGTCGGCGCCTTGCACGTTATCGTGACCAGCACACAGGAGAAGCTCGCTGAGAGCCGAGGAAAGGGAGAGTCGAGATGTGTGCCGCAGCAGCGCCGTGCCTATCGCGACGAGCGCCGGCGCGGCCGTCGTGCCAACAATCGTGGGGGGAGAGGTCGCCGACTCGAGCCCAAAGACATGCTGCGTTAGACAGCCCCACAGCGACATCACGCGTGACGCATCAGAGGCGATGGATTGGACGTACGCCAGCAGCGGGCGGCGCACCAGTCCATGGTGGCTCGTCAGCAGCTGCACTAGCGGGACACCGTAGCCGCTGTTCGCCAGTTCCACTGCCACCTGCGCGACGCGAGCCTGCTCGTACACGTTACCGTCCAGCTGGCGCAGCACCTCGGCAGTGCTCAGCAGCGGGCGCACCTTCACAACCGTGGCCACATCGCCACGCACCAGGGCGAAGGGGAGGGCGAGGTACGCGTCGGGACGCAGCACCACCACCTCTTCGCAGTCCCTCATCAGCTCCGTGAGCAGACCATCCACCACCGCGGCCGGTGTACGCTGCGCGTCGAGGTAGACAAGCATGGCGCGGCGAATTGTCACCTCCTTGCGGCTGTTCTTCAGCGCGTTCATCAGCCCGTCCTCCACCGACGCCTCCAGCTGCAGCACCGAGGTGAGTCGGAAGGCCTGAGTGGCCGACTCCACCGCCGGCATAGCCACCTCCCTGCTCAGTGTCGACAAAACGTCAGCCGTTGGCTCCAGCTGCGCGCGCACTTCGCTAGGCAGCGCCTCCAGCATGTCGCACAGTAGTCGCATTGCCACCTCTTTCTCACGTGGAGTGCGACAGCGGGTGCCAACGGCATACACAATCGTCTGCTGCAGCACAGCCAGTATCTCTGGTGTCACGGCGTAGAGCTGCTGGATCAGCTGGGCGTAGATGGGGCTGATGCACTCCACAACGGGCATCAGCGCGTCAGCGTTCACCGTGAAGGGGATTATCCACTGGGTGAGAGCGTCCTTCCCCTTCGCTCTCATGTACGCGGCGACGTCCGCCGTTGGTGCGGCTGCGAGCAGTGCAACGTAGTCCAAGAAGGCGTCGCGTGGGGTGCTCGTCAGACCCATCATGTACAGCACGAACTGCAATGTTGTATCAGTGTTTTCTAGCACCAGCGTGCCAGCCACGGGATGCCGCGCACCGAGGACTTGATAAGCGACGAGGGGCTGCGTCTTGACCGCGGAGCTGAGCTGATCCTTAGTGAGCGAGAGCTGCATTGCCTCACCTTGGAAGACGGGCGTGAGGGCGATCACCTCTGCAGGTGCAAGGGACTTGACTGCTTTGCTCACTGCGTTCATGTTACGACTCGCGTTCTTCTGCATAAGCTGCCGCAGATGGCGAATGGGGGCGTATGTGAAGAAGACTTCATCTTTGGTGGGGTGCTGCTTCAGCGTGTGCTTTTTTCTCTTCGCGTGGAGGGCGGCGTAGCGCTGCACGAGAGCTGCGAGAGCCTTCAGGAAGAGCAGCAGACCCTCGTCGTCCGTGTACTCCTTCAGTCGTGGAGCGGCTGTGTCCTTGCGAGGTCTTTGCTGCGCTGAGGCTGCGAGCAGTGGCGGGGGTGCGTGCAGCAGCACCGGGGCCGCCAGACGCAATACCTCCTCCACGCACAGCAGCGTCGCGCGCGAGCTGCCGAAGTACTGGAGGCATGTGTGGGACGCCACCTGTACGGCGGTACACCACTCCTCAAACGACAGCGGCGTCGTCGCAGCGACCTGCGGCAGTACCTCTTTGCGCAGGCGGCGTTGCTGATTCGGCTGTACGCAGGGAAGCCGCGACGCGCCCAATACACATTGCACTACCTGGAGCGGGTGGAAGCCTTTGCCAGGGCAGTGTGACAGTGCTACGATCTCTTCGGAAGGCTCATCGACCTTCAGGCCTCCCTCAAGCTGTTCTCGCTGCAGGTGCCAAAACTCACGTAGCTGTGTTGCCTCCTTTTCAGAGAGAGGGTTGTTGTACTGGAGCAGCACCTCCACCGCCAGCGGCACAGTCGCCGCCTGCTGCAGCGCATGTACGACCTGCGCGAGCTCCATCACGCTAGTTAAGCAAACACACCCGCACACTCACACACGCACACTCAATGGAAAGAGAGCGTGTACGTCTTCTCTTGTTCTCTGTCTGTCTGTCTCTTGAGTTCACGCTGGAAAGTGGTCGATGGTGCCGGCTCGGGGGGAGTGGGATGAAGGAATGGAGTAAAGAGACGTTGAGAGAGAGAGAGAGGCTACGCTATGTGCTCGTCACGACGATATCCGCAGGTTTGCGGGCGCGATGGTGATGTGGGGCCCGCAGGTACACACACGTGCACGATTTCCTCTTCTTGGTACTCAAACGATGAAACAGGGGGAGGGAGAAACAAAAAGGCTCGCTTGGCTGTCTTACGGAGGGACGAGGGGGAAGGAAGAGGAGAGGGGGGGGATGGGGAGGGACAGGAGCAAAAGTACAGGACACACACACACCCAAAGACATGAATGCATTGCGCAGTTCAGGCGAACACCTTCCTCTTCTCCCCCTTTTTTGTTCCTTGTCGCCTAGAGGACTAACAACAGGAGGGAGAAGGAGAGACGAAGTTGCGCGTCCGTGTGCTCACACATAAGTGAGCGCGCGCACGCGGTTCTGGGATGCCATAGTTGACACACTCAGGAGTCTTCGGCAACACAGTGCGTTAGCTTCTTTCTCTTTCAGGGAGAAAAGGGACATTGTTTGACTTGAAGCTTTACGGAGCGTGCCGACCGAGCGCAGAGGTGGCCTGGTGGGCACGCTCCGTAAAGCCGGGCGACTACAGGCGTCAATGCGAGTGCACCATCATAGCGATGCTCATCACAACGCAGTTTCTGTTGAGGGAGAAAAGGAGAACGAGAGAAGAAGCTTGTCTCGATGTCTTCCACGCGCGCTCCCTTTCTATGCATCGTAGTGCCCCCTTTACACACCAAACCAGTTAAGGAAAGTGGAGAAGAGAGGAGTGGGAGAGGGAAGGAGCAACATAACATACCAACTTCGCCCTCTTCCTTCAGCCTTTGACAGACCAAACTTCCTCTTCCTCACACAGACACACACACACACACACACACACGTACGCCGTTAGCTACAACCACATACACCGAACTGAAGACACTGAACCCGATCTTGACAGTGCTACGAGTAACCAGCGACTTGTTCCTGCTGGACGTGAGCAGTACCACTGCGTCTGCCGTCAGCATAGGTGTTCTCGGGTACTTCAAGCCTTCGCGTGCTTTACTCCGCATTATTGTTCTGCGCGTGCTTCTTGATGAAATCCACATTAAGCAGCATCTGCCCGACGTGGAGGACCACGGAGAGAATGGCGCCAGCAACTGGACAGGAAATGAAGATAAGCCACACTAGCATGATACCCGCCAGCGGCAGCGGGTCAGTGACGGGCAGGCGAGCGCAGCGTGCTATGATGGGGATGTGAATGATCGTGCTCGAGGTGCAGGCAACTGTGATGCTCCATACAGCGGGGTACGTGAAGGGACCCAGGGTGTACCCAGGCACTGACGTGAGAGGCGCGGCAGCGGCAACGTACTCGCTGTGCACGCCCATCAGCATGAGAAACACAAGGCTGTTCAGTACGCTGAAGATCACATGGATGCGGCATAAGATGCGCCAGCGCCAGCTCACCATGCGGAAGATTGTCTGCGCCTGCGCTATACTGTAGAAGATGTAGACAAGCTCAACCATGCGCAGCGGACGCAGGTAAGTGGCCCAACTGCTGTTCCAGCCAAATATGCCCTCTATGATCCACTCTGGTACTCTGGTGGTGGACACCCCCGGACAGACGAGCGGCCACCACATGCTTAAACCGAAGAAGAGCATCGCTTCATCGACGGTGGCGATGCGATTGCCCCAGATAAAGATGTTTGCCTCAAAGTGCAGCGTGTGAGAGAGCACGGTGACGAAGGCCACGAGGCAAACAGAGATGGCCATGTTGCAGAGCGACGCAAGCAGCAAGAAGACGCAGCACGTCGACAGGAGCGACGTCACGCAGTCAAGCCCATGATCGAGGTACTCGCCAATAGCACTCGTCTTCTTGTCGCGCCGAGCGAGGCGGCCGTCGGTGTTGTCAGCGACGCAGTAGATCAGGTTCAGCGACCCACAGAGGACGAGCATAAGAGAAGGCGACATGAATGGCAGGATAGGCGTCATCTCCGTCAGCGCCAGCGGCGGCACTTTTGGTATCGCAGGGTCCTTGACGAGGGAGGAGGGCAGCAGCTCCATCCTGCCGGGCTGAAACTGTAGCCCCGCTGGCATAGAGCCGAGAAGCAGCACGGAAGAGAAGACAGTAGAAAAGATGCCGACCAAGGTGACCTTGTTGGGCATCCACGACTGTGGGTAAAACTGCACGACGTAGTCGTAAAAGGGGAATAAGAGGTACTCGGCCAAGACGCTGGGCTCGGCTGACACAGTAGGCATCTCGGGCGGCGCTGCAGGTGAGATCCAGCTCGGCATGGCTCACTTCTTATCCTTGTGCGTCTTGATTTCGATGGCCTCTGCGCCAAAACACTGCACGCCTGCGCAAAGTCACTAAGACAGGCGCAGAGAAGAGAGGGGGGGGGGGTAAGTAAGGTATAGTGTTGCTTTATGGCGACAGTGGCAACTACACATGCACCCACATGTGTTCCAGTAGGGGGAGCGGGGGGAGGGTGAAGGGGAGAGAGAGATGGGGAGGGGCTCACTACCAAAGAAGCAACGAGCGAGCAAATTAAAAACGAAAGAGACGACAGCAGCTGGATGGTGGGATCAGAGGGAGGCGACGTCGTGTGCCAACAGAAAGGGAGAGAGGAGGAGGGAGAAGAGAGAAGGGGGGAGAGAGAGGAAAGCGCGTATGAGGCGGTAGTATGCGTGTATGGGCTAGTGTGGATGTATATGAGGCTGTGTGTGCGTACATTTGCCCGAAAGCACTTGCCGGTCGCCGTTCTCGTAATGGCCGCCGCCACCACCACCGTCCACCAGTAGCGGGGCGCAGTGCAGTACCCCTCACTTTAGGTGCTGATGGACATACACGTGTGCGTGCCAGAGAGAGAGAGAGACCGCACAAGTGCAGAACGCTTTCGATCTCCCGCACTACCCCTTCTATTCCCCGCAGCGGACTATGATCGAAGCACAAGGCGGAGGCACAGGGCATATATATATATATATGTGAAGAGAGAGGAGGCGCCGAGGTGTGTGTCTATGGGTGCTGGTGATGACGATCATAATTGCAGGAGCTGGCCAAAGGAGATGAGCGGGGCGCGGCAAGGGGGGGGGGTAGGAGTGACGCGGGGGATGAAATGCTCGCGCCTTCTCTTACACCACGTCTTATTCCCTCTGCATCACCACAACACTGCTGTGTCTCGCTTTCTTTGCTCAACACTCTGATTTGCTGATTGCCACGACGGGCAGCAGCGCTGCACCACGCAGAGACCCGCAGGGCATCAAGGACTTACCCGCAACCATCATCTCCTTCGGCATTCACACGCGGGGAGGTAGGAATGGGGTCGATTAAGGGTGGGCACATGATATCAGCATATATCCCACCAGTGGTGTGTTCAAGTGAACTGATACGCTCTTCAGCGTTACGTGACAACCAGACACGCACACGAGCATGCGAGAGAACAACGAAACAACACTGTCAACAACAACGGCAATTACGAGGTGTGTGCCAGCGAGTCTTGACTGTGCCCGGTCCCGAGCATCATGGGAGGGGTGGCTGGTGGTGGCGAGGGCACCTCTCTCCACGGAGATGCCGAGGACGCTCTTCACAGGCAGTGGTGGCGTTCTCTTTCCGCATGCCCATCGATTCCTCTACACACGTGCATGCAAACATCAATCAGGCGCGCACCAGCTTAGTGAGCCATCATCAAGCCACGTCCACCGATGCACTCTTTCACTGCTTGGATGTGGTCGATGATGCGGTTGTCTGCGGTGCGGCAGATGTAGATGATGAGTCGGTTATGGATGCCGTGTGTGTTCAGGAGACGCCTCATCATCTTGGGTGACCACTCGAACTCTGTCTTGCCATCGTAGCTGCAAGGCTCAACGACATTGATTGTGGGCTCATTTTGGAAGTACTTCAGCTCGACAGCGAAAGCACGGTCGTTGTTGAAGTCGCGAAAACCAGCGACGAGTCCGTGATCGAGCAACACCTTCGCACACCCGCGTGTCTCGATCGTCGAGGGCACGATCACAAAGCGCTTACGCTGCTCCGATGCCTCGCGCAGACGGTGACAGAAGTCGTACATGGGGGTAATGACGTTAAAGGTCCAATCCTTCGGCTCGCGCTTTTCTAGCTGCACACGGTCCTCATCGAGTTGACTGGGCTGATCGTAGGTGCCGTAGTACAGCGCGTGGTCGCCTTGGTGCTGGAAAAAGAGGCGCGTGATCGGGTCAGCAGGGAGGTCGCGGACCCGCTCGACTCCTGGCAGGTTCACCAGCCGCCGTTGCGGAAGCGGACGACCCGACAGCGCAGCGCTTCCTGCAGCGTTTTGGCGACGAGCCTCGGCCAGGGGGTCTCGCTCGTCGGCTAGCAGAGCGTTAAGCTGCTGCCTAATACGCTGTTCACTCATGCTGACATCGTTGGCGATCGCAAAGAGGGTACCCTGGCGTGCCTTGCGTCCGAGAAGCGCCTTGGCACGGATGGATCGACTGCTGGGGTGGATGGTGCTGGCAGCCGTCGACAAGTCGGCGCCGGCAGAGGCAGTCGAGGAGCAACTGCTACCCGGGGCGAAGGCAGAAGTGGCCCCGCCACCGTACACCCGTGCAAAGTGCGTCGCGCTGTGAAGGAGCATACCGCGCGCTGGTGCAACAACCAGTGGCGTGAAGAAGGGCGAGGCGGGGCAAAACACCCACACACGCACCCACACAGGCGCTGCGGCTGACACAAGCGACAGCGACGCAGGTTTTGAGTAGGTGAGAGCGCGCGTGCTTGAAAACAGTAGGACGGACCGACTGAGACGCCACAGCTGCACGCCAGCCCATCCCCCGGTGTGCAACCCGAGACGGAGAGGGAAGGGGGTGAGGGAAGCGATAGGAGGGTGAGAGACGTAGAGGGGGTGACACAGTGAGAGCGATAGAATTCGAGAAAGGGATGATGGAGGGCGGTAGTGGCGACATAAGTGGGGTAGCCGACATGGCGAGAGAGAGAGAAAGCGTGTGCCAACTGATGGGCACGCACAATGGCTATACCACACATTTTCCCATTGCGGTAATTCCGCTCTCTCGCAGCCTTCCCCCTCCCCCACATACATGCAGAATGTGCATCACCGCAGATGGCGACTTACGTCTTGGCAAGCGTTCTTACAAGTCACCGGCGGGCAGCATCATCGCACATCCTTTGCACGTGCATAGGGCGAGAGCCACTTAAGATCAAAAATGCATATACACACACGATACAGCCGTGAGCCTTCATTCATTCATTCATTTTAACCGATTGGGGTGAGGGGTTAGTTGTGGGAAGACCCAAGCTGAGGGGAGGGAAGACAAGGCACACGGCCTCAAATCACGTGACGGTACATGCTGTACGGGCCGCTTTGCTTCCCTTCGCGTGTGATGTGGACGATGCTGCCGCGATGCAAACCAAGGTACTGAACAAGAGGGTCTCTCTCCAGCATGCGGGGCAGTTGGGAAACGTTTAACTTCCGTTCTGCCAGGAACATTGCCGCCTCGGTGGGCGAGAGGGCAACGTGATGGGGTACCGTTTCGTGGCGCACGACGTTGAACGCCAGCGCCTCCTCCTCGAAAACCTGGATGGAGAGCAGCTCTGCACCTGTGGCCTCATCCATGCGACCGCTGAGTTCCTGCACATCCATGCGCACACCGGGGTCCACCTTGTTCGTCACAACAATCATCGACGACACCTTCTTCTTGAGCGCCTTCTCGCGGAATGCCTGCACTTCCTTTATGCTGAGCTTCGGAGAGCTCGAGAAGAAGACCATGAGCGCGTTCTTGGCTGCCTTTTCCTTCGAATTTGCTTCCATTGAAGCCGCCACAATAGTGTGCGACACGCCGCCGTCGGTATCCTTTGGCTCCACCTTCACGGCCGGCGGTGCGCGGCGTGGGTCAACGGAGCAAGTCAGCCGCATGGCATTACGCATGCACACCCACTCTCCGTTCGCGGCCCGACGAATCACCTCGGCCTCGTCCACTGCTTCATCATACTCGCCCGCCTTGACGTCGTCGACATCTTCGTGCTTCAGTTCACGCCTGGGGCCGCTACTGCTGCCACTGCCACCACTTTTCTCCGCGCGTGTGCTGCGCGCTGCCTGGTCAGGCGTGATGACGAAGTGCCGCAGGAACCAGTCGTGGTCGAGCCCCTCCTCCTTGTCGTACAGTTTGGGGTTCTGCACTGCCTCGGCGATCGCCGACGGGTGTCGAATGATGTAGCCGCGGTCGTGGCAAAGTTGAATCATCGTATTGAGAGCTCGAAAGAGTCGCACCACCTTGAGCTCTTCGATAGACGACATGACGGGCCGGGAGAGGAGGAATAGCGACTGAAGCCAACACAGAGGTCGATGATGCTCTCGATCGTGTTGTAATTATCGATCGCTGCTTTGCACCAGTGCACAGGCGCATGCGTGTGCACGACGAGAAGCGGTGGAGGTTTGGAAAGAAGGTGGAGAGGAAAAGAGAGGCATCCGCCAACTTTGCACACTGAGGCAGTGGATGATGTGGTGGTGGTGCTGCTGCTAGAGGCCTTCTGCGGCTGAAAGACTCGAGTCGCACTCGATGCAAACTGCCACCGGGCTTGTGCGTGTGCTTGGCGAGTTTGTCACCTGCCTTACTCGGCGTCGGCGCAGCACTTCTTGAGCACGGTAAGAGGAGCGGCAGATGCGTACACGCACAGAGCTCGTGGGGGCACACGGAGTCCCGCGATCGCCTTTAGGTGCGCCCCGGCACAGTCTTTACTTTTACTTGTTACGTAGGGAGGAGACAGACGGAGGGACTATTACAGCCATACTTCACACAACGAGAGGCGCACTAGCTAAAGACACAACACCTGCACACAAAGAGGACAGTGCGGTACATCAACCACAAAGGTATTTCGACACGGGCACGCGTGCGCGCTTGTTGCAAGTGCTGAGCAGCACATGCGCGGACTTCAGACGACTTGCCGGTAGGTCACGTAGAGGCCTGCTGACATGCTCTTCCGCTCAATGCGGACTACTTGGCCACGCTTCAGTCCGTAATAGCGAGCTACAGGGTCGGTGGACAGGATGCGGGGCAGCTGATGCAGCTCCAGTGCGTGGGCGTGCAGCACGTCCTTAAGCTCCTCCTCTGATAGCGGCGTGTGCTTCGGCACTAGTTCGTGATGGGTGATGTTCACAGAGAGCTCATCCTCCTCAAACAACTCGAAGCGCAGGTCCTGCTCACTACGGTTGTACGTATCCATCGTTTTGCGGACGATTGGGTTCGGCTTCGAGGGGGTGACAAACACAACTCGCTGATAGCCTTCATGGAGCGCATCCTCAGCAATCTTCTTGACCACTTCCGACGAGAGGTGGTTTGGTGGACAGAAGTACACGACCGCCTTGAGCGTTCTACCCTCGCCCACTTCACGCTCGCATGCCAGGGTCATCTTGTCCCGCCGGATTACCTGCTTGCGACGGGGTGGAGCATCGGTAAAGCCACCGCCGGCCGCCGCGCCGCCGCTCTCCGTCACCTCCACCTCCTCGACGTACCGCTCAACAAACTCGCCAAGGGAGTTAGGGACCACATGCTGCGCCACCTTGTATTTGCGATCAGACATCATCTCCGCCGATGTCTGCAGGATGCGGAAGCATTTGTAGAACTCCAGCTTCTCTTGTCCGATGGCTGGCATGGTGAGCTAAAGTAACTTGTGTGGGAGGGAGGGAAGGGCTTATTACTGCCGAGTATTACTGGAATGCGCATGCGGGAGGTCAAAGGCCCGCCTGCGTTGCTCGCACGCACACACAGTCTCTGCTTCTTTATTACCTTTTCGAGACGAGAAGGTGATACCGAAGTGTGGGGGTAGAGAGCTGAAGTGGGGGCAGGGGCAGAGGCTAACAGACAGCACCGTCAAGCTCCGCCGCAGCGCAAGAGAAGAAAATGCCAGTTGCTCTTCTGTGTGACTCCTGAGGAATGGAGTTAGCGTGTCCGTGCGCTACGCTCACAACAGTGGGCGTATGCTCGTATGCAGTTGTGCACGCAGGAGTCGTGGTGTGTGTGTGTGTGCATAGATGAGAGGACAACCCACAGCGGTGTTGGAGATTCGCCGAGAAGGTGATCGCAAGGGAGAGGGAGTAATAGGAAACGGTGGAGGTGTGCCGCAGGAAGAAACGACAAAACACACGTAGGACACACAGGCGCACAACTAGACAGGCGTGTTGGTGATGGTCCCCTGTTACTCTCTTCCGCATCCTCTGCCTCCGCTTCACACGTGTGAGGGAGTAAATGCTGAAAGAGTAGGAGGAGCAGAAGCGCCTGGGGCAGGCGACTGCCGTGACGAGGGCTGAGAGACGACCGCCTACACGAGTGTGCGACACACGCATAGAGTTGCGTTTGTGCGGAAAAAGTTCGATTCAAGTCAGTGTATGCTTACACAAGAAGATCAAGCGCATCACTTCGGCATGTGGTGCCGAGCGAATGGAGGAATATAATATGACCAACACGGGTAGCGATACATGCGAGTGGATCCCGGATGTGGTGGTGGGAGGGGCGCACAGGTGGAGCGGAAAAGGAGGTGAGCGTGCATCGAGAAGAATCAATAGGAGCACCGCGCATAGAGTAACACCACCCGCTCTCTTCTCTGCTACTGCTTACTCCTTCCTGCTGACCCGTTGCACATGCTGACAATCGGCTACGCGGCGTACTTTCGCGTGCGGGTTAACGCGCCGTCATCGCGGCCTATCCCCCGCGCCAACCCGGGTCCCAACTCAGCACCGCCTACGCCGATTGACGACAAGCGGACACTGGCCGGTGCCTTCGCATGACGCAGCAGCACTGGGCTTGCGTGACCCGGATGTCCACGGGTGGTGTTGTGCGCAGCAGCATCGAGAGTGCTCACAGGTGTGCGGGCAGACACCGGAACTGCCCTTTTGGCTGGCGCTCTCACGAAGCCTTGCGTAGAGCACTGCAGTCCCCAGTGCTGCTGGGGACCTCTGGGTGTGCTTGGCATCCGTGCGGAGAGGGGTAGGGCCCGTGATAGTGGTGGGGGTGTCTGCTGCTGCGCTGCCAGTGGCAAAGGAAGACGCAAGTCAGGGTGTGGTAGCAGCGCCGCCGTGCCGTCACGGTGAAGAGGCGGGAGACGAAGATGATACGTTACAGGGGTGCCACGGCTGGTCATCGCCGCCACGAACACTGTGCGCCCCTCACTTCTCTTCCTGTGCTGCTGCTGTAGATGCGCCATGGTGCGCTGAAAATCATACTGAGAGAGAAGCACCTGTCCATCCACCGTGCGCAACGTGTCGCCGGGCTGCACGTTGGCTCGCGCAGCCACAGAGCCGCGCCGCACTTGTACCACCGTGAGACTGTCCAGGCGCAGGCCCAGCTCCCGCTCCCACAACATCGTCGATCTGTCGACAGCTTTGTTGCGGTTCTCGTAGTCGACGTGTTCCTCGTCAATAGCGCGGGCACGAGCATCATCGTCGACAGCTGCCGCTGACCTTTTCTCCACTCTGTCCAAACGCAGGCGAGGGACTCTATGAGCTGCCAAAATGGCTTCGATTCCTCTCGGCTCGGCGGCTCGATCGATCTGCGGTTTGGGCAGTTGATACACGATGTACGCCGGTGGAGCTTTGGTCTCCGCCGTCTTCGCCGTCGTCATGCTCGAGACAGGCTGTTGAGCCAGCGGCAACACCTCGCGTGTACTCCTAAGGGCCAGAGTCGGTACGGCAGCCGATAATGGCGCCGTCTGCTCAGTGGAGGTGGTTCCGAGCTGAGCGGGCACCTTGGCCACTTTGATGGCACCAGGAGGCATCTTGGCACCCCCAGCTGCCTGTGTCTCCAGGCTTGGAGAGGTGGAGCGAGACATCTCTATGGGGAAGATGGAGGCAGACGGAGCCACTGCTACAGCTGACGGCGAAGCGGAAATCTCCGCACTCTGCACCGTAGCTGAAGTGAGGAAGGCGCGGCGCCTCTCGACGTCCTTTACGGAGAGCGATGGTGGCTGAAGCGGCGTGGCAACAACGGGGGTGTTGTTGTTCTGGATGGGGATAGTGGTGGTGGTGTTCTTCGCCTTTTCTAGACTGCCTGCCTGTGCCGGCGTCTGCGGCAGCGGTGGGCCTTGCGGTTGATGCTGTGGCACCAGCGGCTTTGGGGCAGCCAGCACGGGAGATGAGGAAACAGTCGTCAATATCGCGTGTGATGCCGCAGGAGGTGCGGTTGTTTTGGCGCTTGGATGCGCAGCGGATGCCGGGAGACATGCCGTGCCGAGGTGAGGAGTAGTGCTTGTCACAGCTGCAAGGACGCCATCTGTTGGGTCACTGTGATGCCCAGCTTCGGAAGCCAAACTTGGCTCCGCTTGCCAACGTTTGCGAGCAGAGGAGGGCAAGAGGCGAGGCACGTATAGAGTGGCAGTGGCAGGAATGACGGCGTCGGCGTCCAGCTCCGCCAGAGCTGGATTCCACTGGCGTAGCACGCTGACTGACACCCCATGGTTAAGGGCGAATTGGTTCAATGTTGCTGACTCTCGAGAGCTCTCTAGTGTGGCGCGACGCGCAGTCGTCTTCGAGGATGAAGAGTCGGCGACGGTGGCGGTAGCTGTTGCGGGGGCGCCGACGCAAGAAGTGCCAGCTGAAGAGTGCACCCGTCGCCGCTGCTGGGGCCGACCTTTTTGAGAGTGGATAGGGGAGCCGACAGTTGGCTGGGGAACAGCAACGCGGGGTACTTCCTCGGCTGACTCGCTTGACATGGTGCTGTCCATCCGGCTGAACGAAGGTACTGGGGCACCTCGTTGCTGCTGTAAAGAATCCACCCTCGCAGACGCAGCCGGCGCTTTGTCTGCTGCATAGAGCACCTTTTTCACCGTCGACAGAGCCGTTGACGATGCTCTCGCGGCCTGCGCTAACGCTCGTGCCATAGGTGCGATTACAGTTGACAGGCCGCCTTCGCTACTCGACTTGGGCGCTGATACCGCCTCTTCTCCCTCTCCATCGTCGTCCGTGCTTGACGAGAAGTCCAGCTCTGATTTATTCGGCAGGACGAGCTGAGCGATGACACATTCAGCAGTGCCACCACCGCCGGAGCTGCTGGTGTGCTTCGCCGCAGGTACCACAGCAAGGTCATCGTCCAGGTGAAGCTTGGCACATGCGTTGGCGTAGAAGGCACGCACTGAGGGGTACGGACAGCTCTGTAGCGCTGCATTGATATCGGGCACCGAGAGCGGCACCGCGCCAGGGTACAGCTCCGCATTGTCCCATACAAAGTTCACGACAAGGCTGCCAGGCGAGAGGCACACCACCTGGCACGCCGCGCGGGCCTCGGATGGCAGCACGCCAAGAGCCACACCCGTGTCTTGCACGAAGGCGGACTTTAGGTCGCTCTTTTCCAACCCAGGCAAGGCCAGCAGACGTGCCCAATGAACCCCAGGAATGCGCACTGTATGCGGATGGCGTGATGCCGAAACCGCTGTGGCTCCTTCTCGGAAAAGAGTGCTGCTCTCGACGTCCACAGAGTCAGACGACGCGACGGCGGTGGACGCTTCAGCCCCTGTCCTGCCTACGTTTCCATCGCTTTTTCCAACGGCGACTCTCAGGTTCGGCATGCTCAAGGCGTAGGACGTGGCTACCGAGTTGCTCACCATCGACTTCGTGCACTGTTCAACACTACCATGAGTATCGCCCTTTTCCTTCTCGTTTCCTCCACCTCTTGCGCCGCCGTCACCGCTGCTCAGCGTCGCCATGGTGTCTTCGACGGGGTCGAGCTCCCTGGCCTGATGCTCCCTGAGGAATTCTTCATACAGCCCTGTCATGAGCGGGTACGAGCAGAGGTTGAGTCGCATGTTGATCTCCGACTCTTCCAGCGAGCGCAGGTGCTCCAGCTCGATGCGGATATACAGGTGGGTGCCTACCACGGTAAAGTGCACCTCGCGCACATCCTCACCGCGCATCGTCGGCGCCGCTTCACCGTAGTTGAACAAGTCCATCACATCCGCACGCAAGACATCCTCCATTTCAGCTCGACGGTCCGCCATAATAACATTCCAGAGTTCGCCTGGAAGACGTTGCATGTGGCACGTCGTCACACGCGTGTCGGGGCCCACGAAAGCGGGGCTTGGCGCATGCGGTAGACGCACCTCGCCGGACAAGGGGGCACTACTAATAGGGAGTTGCTGCAGGTTCTGCCACCGCGGGGACCGGGGAGGCAGACCGACAAGCGGCGACAGCGCGCAGTCTATAGCGCCCAGGCTGCTGACGTCGCTGTTTTCATTGTCAGACCGGGGTGGCGCGCCGTCGCCAAGCCGCAAGACCTGAAGGTTGAGTGTGCCATCGGTAGTGACCATGCTGGGTGTTGAGGGAGTGACGGAGCTGGCGAGCACTGGGTCGCTGCATCTGTCAGAGAACGATACCCTTCGCTGCAGCGCCTCGGCAATCGCGGGCGTGGTGGAGGTCGTGTCGGTTCCCTCGGTCTCAGTCACCGTTGTCAATGTCGTTGCTGCTGAAAAGGTTGAGGAGTGCTGTACGCTCGTCAGCGACGGACGCGGATGCTCAAACGATGTGGACTGCAGAATGCCGCCACCGTCGCCGCTAAAGGAAAGCTCTGAGGAGAGGACGGTGTGACGCGAGTTGTCGTTGGTACAGCGGCCATTGCCATCGCTATCGGTCCTGCCGCGTCGCACCACCGGGTTCGACAGCAAACCACTGTGGCAACGAGAGGGGTTTTGATCGTCGAAGTCGGGGGGCTTGGCGATAGCGAAGTGGACACACGAGGAGGACAACTTCGGTGCCGAAGTGACGAAAGGCGTCGGCGCAGAAAACGGCTCTGCCTGCGGCGACCGCTCCGCAATCGATGTTGAGTGCGCGCCAGTGGACAGTGCGGGGGCTGTGCCGGGAAGGTGTACTGTTGGTGCGGCCTCGTTGTCACTGTCATGTTCGTCTTGATTGGGTGTCGTCCATAAGCCGCCAAGAAGGTTGGTTGGCTCGAGAGAGGAGCTGTGGCGCATGTAAGGCGCGGTGTGGGTCGAGCTGCGCGGCGTCGGCAGTGACGAGTTCATTCCACCACCATCACCACTTATACTGTCGCGACTGCCTTCGTGATCGGCGCCGCCACCGTTATAGCTGAGACGCTGTCCGTACGGGCGCGCCAGCGTGCGGCGCGTAGGTGACGACTGCGGAAAGAGCGGAGGACCATCAGCTTCGTCGTCGTCGTCTCCGTCCCCGGCTACACTGCCTGTGGGTGGCTCGTCCAGGTAGGCAGCGCGCAGAAGTCGCTCCGTATCTTCAAGATTGTACAGCGTCACACGGATGAGTTGTTTCATGCGAAGTGGTCCATCAGTGTCGTCCAGCGACGTCGCATAAGACGAGTTTGACGGCTGCTGGTGCTGCTGTTGGTGCCGCAGCTTCACGAGTCCGCGTATCATGTGGGCATTCTCCATGACATCGCTGAGCTTTCGCAGTACAAGGTCCCGGGCGGCTTCATTGCGCGCTGCCGTCCCGGTGGGTCTGCCCATGCTGTCAGACGCGCTCAAGGACTTGCTGCGGTTCCCTCGCGAGGGCTGACGGGTCAGCAGAGCGGCCCTGCGCAACATGCGCCGCACAGACAAGCAGAGGTACAGCAAATGAGGCACGTTTTCCAGAATGTGCTGCCGAGTGATGGCGACCTCCATCGCGGCGGCAGCAGTGGGAGTAGGGGACGCGGATGCCAACGCCCCGTTGCATTCATGCTCGCTGTCCTCGTTGTCCTGCATGGAGGATATGTACATGTCTACCGTGTCGTGCAGCACCCCCAGCACGTCGGCCACTTCATTGTAAATATCGGCGTCGCGGTAGCCCATCTCTGCGGCACGCGTGCGCTTTTTCTCAGTAAGCCTTATATAAATATATATATTTATTTGTGGTTGGCTTGTTCTCTCGAGTGTGCTGCTGCCCCACAGCCTTCCTTAGTGTAGTGGCGACGGAGAGAAAGAGAGAGAGCGGGTGGGTAGGCGGGAGAGGAGCTGAGCTCTCGCACGACTGTCTCCACGCGCACGTGCACACTGAGACAAGCACACGTTTCTAGTTTTCCTTTCCTTTCGCTTTTCGTAGCCAAGAGGCGCAGATGGCCCCTGATCGCACACAGCCAAAGTGAGGCGATGAAGGCGTCAGAGGAGAGAGGGGGAGAAGGAGAACGTGAGCGCGGTAGACAAGCAGTAGGGCGGAGGGTGCACAACAGAAGATGTGGAAAAAGGCCAAGTAAGACCAAAACAAACAGCAACGGCAGCGACGATAGCGGGGCACACACACACACACGCACACATACCCCACAGGCATTCCCAACCAGGGAGAGGTGAAGAGGGATCTCCGCAGTAGAGCGCGGCTGCTGGCGTGCTGCCTCGCTGTGGGCTAATCCAAGAAGTCCGGTCTTCCCTGTCGCCTCACTCATTTACCCCACCCACTAAAGTGCGTCGCGCACTTGTGTGGCGGGAGGCAGTTTGCCCCTTTTCGGTAGTACCTCGTTGATGCAAAGCGCTGTGAAGTTTGGATGAGTTTTCCCCTGTCGTGCGTTTTGCCACTGCAAGTCACAAGCAAAGACGGATAGGGAGGCGTGTGTGTGTGTGGATGTGGGTGTGTGGGTGTGGAGGAGAGAGGATGGAAGTCCGCGTGGTTGCTTGGGTTAAAGTACAAGTTGAGGAGAGGTGTGTCTGAGAGAAAGAGGTTGTACATGGGAAGCAAATGCAAAAGGAGCAGAAGCTAAAGCGAGCGGCGCAACGGGCGCAAACCTCACTTTCAAGGCCTCTAGTAGTTTCTTTATCGGTTTTATCTGTGTGGTGCTGTGTGACGGAGGGAGTTAGTGGACGAAGCCGTCTGGACGATAGGCGGTGTGACGCTGTGTTGAGCCTCTCATGAACCTCCTTTCCCACTCGCATCACCGCATCACTCGAATACCCTTTTCCGCGTGCTCGTCTCTCTCTCTCTCTCTCTTTCCCTTCGGGGTATATCGTTGTATTAACTGTGCTCTTGTTCGGGGGCTGTAGTGGCGCCACTGCACACATGCGCGAAGACATACGAGGACGCTCACTCGTGTTTTCCACTGCACCGAAGGTATCTGGCTCGCCCCGCATCCGATTTAACAGCGGTAGCGTCATTCGCACTGAGGCGGCACATCCTTTCCTCTCACCTCTCGCTCTTCTCCTCGCTGTATTTGAGTTCGCTCCAGGCGATGACCTGAAGCTCGACCTGCTTGCGCCGCACGAGCGCCCATACATCGTCGGGGGTCACATCGGCGTCCTTCTTGTACTGCTGCTTCTCCCACTCAAGCTCCCCGCTCCTCTTCTTGTGCTTGCGGCTGGCCTTGTGCGCCTCTGCCGCGTACGAGTCTGAAAACTGAGTGTTACACACGGCACAGTAGAAGTATGAGCGATCATTTGGCCTGAGTGAGGACAACGCCGATGCCTCTGGCTCGGCGCCGACTGCGGAGGAGGACGACGCCCACGCGCTGCTTGACATGACGCGTAGATGAGATCGGAAACGGCGGAGGCTGAGGGGGGAAAAAAAAGGAAAGGTGCGGGTGGGAGCCCCGGATAGTGTAGGGGGAGTCAAACCGGATACGGCAGCTCGACGTGCAGCTCTTCCTCTCTGAGCGTCGACGGAGCTGCAGGGAATGCCGGAAGACGGATCGAGAGGTGAATTACATGCGCGGCGAAGGGGGCGGGGCGGGGCGGGGGTTCAAAAGAAAACGCAGCAAGCGGAGGGACAGAGAGGGACGATTGTGGTAGCCGAGAGGAGCAGCAATATGCATAGACAGCGAAGAGCATACATGCCGAGTGTGCGTCCTACACTCACGGGCGTGTTGCATCGTCGTCGTCTCCACCTCCTCCGTCTCTTTCCCGTGCTGGGAGACTCTCTTCTTTGTTTCACCGAGACCACGACGTTTTGTGTGTTGTTTGCTCGCTTGTTGCCAGTTTACTCCTCAGCGGAGACGTCTAGTCACACGGCGAAGGCAGTGAGGGAGGAGGGAGAGAGCAACAACAGAGAGAAGCAGAGGTGCTGACACAGTCGTGCTCGGCGAGAGAGAGAGAGGCAAGCCAAGTGTAAGAGGAGAAAAACTGAGTCATTCACGCTGTCAAACGTGAGTGTGAGCTACACATACGTCCACGCGCGCATGTATGCGCCGAAACGATAGCATGGGCGACTATGGTGGTATTGCGCCCTCAGTGCGGGGGACATCTTCGCCTTACACGAGCGGCCGTGGTCTGCGGGCAGGTCCGGTGTAGAAGCTGAGGTTGGTGACCGCCGCAGCTGTGACGGCGGGACCGCTGTTCTGCTCGGCCGACATTGACGGCGATGCCGCGGTATACAGCGGGGGCTCCATAAACGCTGACACAGCAGTCGGCAAGGGAAAGAGGTCATCGTACACAGTCGGCGCCGTGTATCGATGACGGACAGGGAAGTCTCGGTACGCCCATCGCTCGTTATCCTCTTGCAAGCGACTCTGCACGGCCAAGGCGGCGGCGCCCTTGTGGCATGCAGCCCCTCGCTGAGGCGTCTCCGAGGAAGAGCGCCGTTGTCGAGGTTCTACAGCACTCCTTTCCGATCGGTGCTGCAACGTAGAGATGGAGCCTGTATGCGGCGGCGGCTGTGCTGTAGCTCGGAGAGGTTGAGGGTGGCTGCCTCCCCCTCCCTTGCCGGTCGCTGTGTGCGCAAAACCTGTCGGGTCGAGAGGCGCTGTGTCCCTTCCCGAGGCGTGGCTGCGTTGGCTCGCAGGCGCTGGTGCCGGCGTCTCGCCGTGGATTGAGGGTGCAAGAGGAGCACACGTGTGCATCCACAGCACCGCTGCCCAGAGTGCCTCTGCCGCAGGGAGCGTGAAGCAGGGGAACATGTCAACCGCATCCATGAGCGCAGCCCACAGCGTGTAAAGTGAAGTGCTTGACCGGAGGTCACCCCACGCTGCTGCTCCACCGGAGGCACTGAAGGAACGACAGGATTGAGGCTGGCGTACATTGCGCATGCCATCGTTAGTGCATGTGAGAAGCAGCAGAGTCTCAGGTGGCAGCTGCAGGAGCGTCTCCAGTGAGACGTGTGCGCGGATGCCCGTGGCTGCTTTGTATGAGGCCTGGGTACTGCGCAGCGCATCGCGTAGTTTGGCAAGTATGGCTAGCGTGTGCTGCTGCCGAGAGTGGATCGGCGGCGGTAGCGCTGTGCCGGCTGTCACTGCGGCCCATTGAGGCGCGCGGGTCTCCTCTCGCGATGTGAGAAGAGAGTCGAGAAGAGCGACTAAGTCGTCCATCGTTGGTCTGAACGAGTTGATGTGGCTTTTTTGAGGTTGGCACGTGTCGCTCATCGGCGGTGCCCCTCGGCACTGCATCACTGTCCACTCTACTTCGGCCAGTCGTTCATCGAGGTCAGATAGCTGCCTCCACAACGAAGAGAGCTGCTGCAAGTCAGAGCTTCGACGTGTGTCGTCTTCGCATTGCCGTGCCATCGCACAGCTCTGCCGAGAGGGTTGCCTGTGGCTCTGAGAGAGCTCTGCTGTCGACGGCGATCCTGCAGGGGACTCTGTGCTGCACGGTTGCTTCGTTGCCTTGTCACAGTCTTCCTTACTGTGGCTACTCGATGCGGCAGCCAGGCAATCCGGCTGCACGTCTGGCTCCGAATGAACAGACCTCCCCACCAGGTGTGGACACGATGGCGGCACCACGAAGTAGGAGCGAACTAGCAGAGCAGTGATGTCGTGCCGTGCCTCCAGCTCTGCAGTGTGCACGGTCTGGCGGCCCAGCTGCTCCTCCATCACGAGCATCCATGTCAGCAAGGCGGTGGGAGGCGTGCTACAATACACGGCAGGATGGAGTGAAGGTGAGAGGTGCTGCGCCGACGTACACATTATCTATGGTGTACGCAGGTGTATCTGCGAATGACTATGTGTATGCGTCTGTTGTGCTGCTCGGTGAAGGTGGTGAGAGAGAAGGTGGGAGGGGTAAGGCAGATAATAATAAGAGCAAGGCAGTAAGAGGGCATAGAGGATAAAGTGAGGGGGTCAGGGCGAGCGAGTGGAGAGGTGGTGGTGGCAACTCGAGAGCGGAGAAGGGAGTGCCTCTTCGCCTCACTCATGACGACAGACACGCAGACACGCTTGAGAGAATGCATTGCCGCACCTCATGTAAACCACAGCTCTTTTGCTACTGCAGCTCTATCTTTCTCTCTGTGTGTGCGTCTCTCCCTCGTTCAACGCGCAGTCAGCCTTCGGTTCTGCCTTCTCTCAGAGCGCGCGCCCCCCGCTTTCCTCCCTCCTGCATGGGGGCGATCATACCCTTGAAGAGACGCTTGAGCGGGGCGAGGGTGTGCCTCAAACGGATGAGTGCGACGCCTTGCCTTGCCTTCGACCCGGTCCTCCATCTTTCCTTATTCTCCAGGCTTTGTGCAGACACAAGTGTGCGCCGTGTGGGTGGGTGGGCGCCTTGTTCGTGCCTTCTCTCCGCGTGTTTGTTGGCTTTCGCGCATAAAAAAGAGGCCCCCTTCGCCAGCCCACCCAAACAGCCGCCCCCCTCCCCCCCTCCCCTCCCCCCGCCATCGACACGCATGAGGAGGACAACAACGCTCTTCTATACCCACAGACCAACGCATACTCACAAGTGCGTGCGTGTACAGAGCCGAAAAAGGGAGATGAGCGTTGAGAGAACGGAGACAAAGAGGGAGAGAGCGGGAGGGACACACAGTCGATAACGCCATCTCAAGTTGTCCTGGAGGTGGCTGAAGTGTGTGTGAGAGTGAGGGGAACTTGTGTGTGTTTGCGTGTACGCGCACAGACGGTGGCCTGCTGAACTTGACACCACTTCCCTTTTCGAGGCATAGGCGGTGACATACGTCTACACGCTCCTTCGCATGCCTTGGCTTTTCCATTGGTGTTGTGTTCCCGCCAGCTTGGTCGCCTCACTTCTTCGCTAACAGTCTCCAGTTTTGCCTCTTAGAGCTCTTGGCTCTACTCTGCGCGCTTACGAATGCGAGTGATTGGAGGCAGGTCTCGGTGGGCGTGCGCATGTGTTGGTGCGCCAGCACAGCCCAAGAGCGAACCGACGTTAGGTGAGAGGACAGCTTGTGCATGTATGCGTGCCCATGCGTGTGCGCGTCGTTTCTTCATTTTCTGTTTAACCGATGAAGAGTGCGTGGCAACACCAAAGACGAGGAGGAAAACAAAAAATGAACAGGATGGAGGAAGGCAAGCAAAACAGGTGCGTGCGTGCGGCTGTGCGCCTGCTCATCACTACAGAGAGAGCGAGCGAGAGAAACAGGTGGTGGTGGTGGAAGGGAAGAGGCGTGAGTGGGGTCTGGCGGATGGGGTACTCTCCACCTCCTCCTTCCTACCCCACCCCCACCTAACACACACGCACAGCAGGCATCGCTTCCTACAAGATAAGAAACACATAACAGAAAAGAACACCACAGGGCGGGAGGGAGGGGGGCGGCAAGCGCTTGGCGCACTTTGTAGCCCTCCAACCAACCAACAAACAACACGGCACCTAGCAAACACTACGTAAGCCCACCCATCAGCACCCGCAATACATACGGGCATACGTTAGAGAAAAAAAATGAGACGAGAAGAATCTGTGAATTAAGCAACGCTGAAAGATGGCCCCAACAGGCACACACGCACACACGGATGCAAGAACAGCCGCAGAAAGGGAGGATAAAAGTGCAGAGGTGCACGCCAGCAAGGAGGGTGGGGTGGGGGTGGAGTGCAGAAGGCTTTCTCGTTTGGAAGTGCGATGTGTATGTGTGTGTGTGTGTGTGTGTGTGGGTGGGTGGATGAGTGGGTGGGATAGGCTGCCAAGCCAGAGACGGACTTCTTTCGTTTTCTTTGCTTCGAGTGCCACCAACTCACCTTCACTTCCATCCGCCCTCTGCACCCCGCCAAGCACATCCTTACGCGCTACCTCTACGTGCACGTCTACTTCTTTTTCTTTCCAGTCACCGGCTTGGCGCCGATGCGCTTCCCTTCAATGCTCACTTTCGTGTCGAGGCCCATAGTCTCCACCACAGCGCCCCAGCCGACGGTGATCTTGCCTTCACGGATGGTGAACTTCAGTCCCTTGTTGATGGGCATTGGGTACGCCAGCGTCAGGATCAGCTCGCGGTTGTCGCCCGGCATACAGACGAGCTTGCTCTCGAACTCCCTCATCTCCGCCTCCTTTTTCTTATCCTCCTCGGGGCCGCGGCCGTACTTCTTGTTAAGCTCCTCGCGATGCTTCTCTGCCTCTGGAAAACTCAGGTCCGCCGTTACGTCAGCGCAGTGGAAGAAGAGCTGCGGGCGGTAGTGGGGGCTGAACCCGGTGTGGCGCCCACCCTCATCCTTTGTCAGCACGTACACCTGCGCCTTCACCTTGTTGTACAGGTTTGTGCTACCGGGCGCGGCCATTACCATGCCACGCTCAACGTTGTCCTTCGATAGGCTCGTCGTGTCGCCGGTGCCGACAATGCTGACGCCGACTGAGTCGCCGGGCATGCACTCGTTCAGCGTCTTGTGGTACATCTCGATGCCCGTCACCTTGACCGTCGACTTCTTGGCTCTGAAGCCGGCCAGCTCGGCGTCTGTGTTGAGCTTCAGCAGACCCTGATCGACGCGACCGGTTACAATGACGCTCTTCTTGTCCTTGCCGATCTCGTAAACGTGCTCAATGGCCATGAGGAAGGGCTTGTCTGTATTGCGCGGCGGGTCGGGGATCCACTCGTCGCACTTCTTCACCAGTTCAAGAATTTTCTCCTCGTACTTCGCGTCGCCCTCGACGGCCTTGAGGGCGGAGCCGCGCACGATCGGAGTCTCTTCCGCCGGAAACTTGTATTTCTCCAGCTGCTCACGCACCTCCATGTCCACCAGGTCGCACGTGTCTTCGTCCGTCATGTCCACCTTGTTGATGAACCCTACAAGCGCCGGCAGTCCAATCTGCGAGCAGATCAGTAGGTGCTCGCGTGTCTGCGGCATGACGCCGTCGGTGGCAGCCACCACAATGATGCCACCATCCATCTGCGCAGCTCCGGTAATCATGTTTTTCACAAAGTCCATGTGTCCAGGGCAGTCGATGTGGCCGTAGTGACGCTTCTCCGACTCGTACTCGACGTGTGTGGCATTGATGGTGATCTTGCGGCTCTTCTCCTCTGGGGACTTGTCGATCGCGAAGTAGTCCATCGCCTGCGCCTGACCGCGCTTCGCCAGGACCGTTGTGATGGCCGACGTCAGCGTCGTCTTGCCGTGGTCGACGTGACCGATGGTGCCGATGATGAGATGCGGCTTACCACGAACAAACGCTTCTTTCGCCTTGGGGGCGAGACGCTGCACAGGTGAGCGAAGCATTGCTTACAACAGTCGGAAAGAGGGAGGAAGGGGGGGGGAAGAGGCTCGTGTGTGTGTGTGTGACGAGTGAGGAGACGATGTGGGCGCTGCTTCCGAGTGGCGTCTCTTTTGCTCACAGCAGCAGGCGGTAACAACACGACAACAACAGAAAGGGCGAACACCGCCGACAGGGAGTCTTGTAAAGGAGGCGCACAGCACACGGAAGAGAGCAAGGGAAAGTGGGGAAGGTTACTGTGGTGAATTCGCACACACGAGTCGAACAGAGAGAGAGAAGGGGGTGGAGAGAGGGGGACAAGGCCAATGTAGGGAGGGGGGAGGCACAAGGATGCGTAAAGTGGGTGCTTGCGTGCGATTACGCCAAACAGGGGCGTGGGCGAAGGAGAGAGCGAACGGAGGGCGGGAGTCGGTGGATGGGTTGGAGAGAGGAAGAAAGGTGGTGTGTGAGAGACACGATGATAGGGGCGCAGTTTTCTTTGCTCTACTAGTGATGCGCCTCTCTCTCTCTCTCTCTCTCTTTCTCTGTGCTGACTTCTGAGGGAAAGGACCGGGAAAGGGAGGGAGGGGGGGAGGAGTGCTACATGCAATGATAACACCCAAGAACACGGCGATACTTTTATACCAGCTGTGAGGCCCACGAGCGCGCCACGCTTGTTGAGAGAGTGGTGGGGGAACACGAGGAGGAGGAAGGGGAAGAAGAGGAGTATATTTGGTGAAGATTTGCGCTGTATTGGAACACGAAAAACCAAAACCAAAAGTGCCGGTTGCAAAATGGGGGGGTTTATCGGTGAGAGGAGGCGTGTCGCATCCTCGTCGCAGCCTCCGCGCAGACAGACGCAGAGAGGCCAGTGTACATCGAGCACGGATGCAGCTGCTGACTGCTAAAATGTCTATAAATGACTTAGCGCCTCTCGCTTCGATCTGTGAGGAGCTGATCAGACGGGTCACGACGGTGGTGGGGGTTGCACAGGCGAACGCTTGAGATAGAGAGAGAGAGGAGCTGCAAGATAAAGAGACGGCAAAGCAACCCTTGAGGATGGACCGTGAACGCTCTATCGCAGCAAACCTGTCCCTTCCCTCCACAGATGCACAGGCGCACACAATCAAGCACGTTATCCGCACCACGGTGAGGAAAGGAAGACGCAAGGACAAAGTCGTCAACGAGGAAGGGGGAGGGGGAGAGGGAAGGCAAATTCACATCGAGGGAGAGGCGACCCACAAAAACACAGACAGAGGGCGGCGGACAGGGAGAGCGTGACAAGCGACACGCACACGCACACGGGCGCATAGAGCGCCTACACTGCACACCAGTACACCGTCACAACTGCGTAGAGATGTGCGGAGAGGTCGTGGGCGTGGCTCAGCCAACCGTCCATGGGGGCATAGTAGCAGCTAGAGCACACGTGCACGCCCGCTCCGCACTTACGCGTCACCATCGCGTGCACGACAAACTTGAATGGTTTTCCGAGAGCGACCAGACGTTCCATAATGTTGTCGCACACCAGCGCAATCCACTCCTCTGCCTTGAAGTGATCGTAGCGTTGCGCCGTGTCCTCCTCATCATGGTCGTCTTCTATTGCAGGTGTTGTGGCTCTCGGGTTCACCGCTGAGGGCCCCGACACGGAGGGTGGAGGTGCCAGATCAACACCAGGGGCTACAGCAGCACTACCGCCGGCGTCATCGTCGAAGTACGGGCTCAACGCTTGCAGGATGATGTTCTTGACATCACTCGCTGCGACGCGCTCCAAGTGCTCAGCATCTTCCTCGTCTTCCTCTGCTTCACCCTCTTCGTCTCTGTTGACGCTGCCATCGCTGTTGTGGGCCACCCTCACCTTTGGGGGGCTCGTCGCTGCCTCGCCTTCTTCATCGTTCGCCATGCCGGCAGCTGTAGAGCCTTGATGGTGGTCCAATGCGTCTTGCTCGCTTATCGTCGCCCTCTTGGAGACCTCACCAGCGCTGAAGCTGCCTCTGAGCGTGGCGGTTTCGGCGCCGATGCGCGTGAGATTAAGATCGCTGTTCACGGTCCCCGCCGCTGTCGAGTTCGTGGAGCTGTTGTCAGCCATCTTTCCCTCACCCTCTGCTTGTTCCCAGGGGACGAAGAAGATGTGTTCGTGTGGAAGCGGTACTTAGGGGAGTATCGTGCACTGACTAGACTCACTGGACACCCTTCGCTCCCTGAGTCTCGTAGAGGAGTGCGATTTTACGTTGGGGCCAGCGTGCACCGTCTCCCCTTCGTGCCGTGAGTGGACCTTTTCTGTCCATGCAGTGAAAGGCGCCGAGGTGAATTTGTTCACATGTACGTACGCGCCGCGCTCCCGTGGGCAGCGCGGCGGGGTAGAAGATAGGAAAGTGGTGGGCATAGCGATTTCAAGGACATCATGGGAAGGGCATGCGTGTGCGTGCGTGTGCGTGGGTACGTCTATGCTCGTAACGCATGCGAGGGTGACAGATGTAAATGCAGTCGACGCTTTGTCACCGTACCCGCCGGCTTTAACTGTAGCCTAAGCAGAGATGCGGATTCCAATACAATACAATCCAGCAATCTGAAGAGCTCATCGAGAGGTGCGCTGAGTGTGGTACGCAAGTTGGGTGCCAAATCACACGGTTCATCCTACGAGATGATGCAAGTGTATGTGTGTTTCAGTGCGCGAGCGTTGAAGTGGGATCTTCGACCGCTGTGCATGAATGCGAGAGACCTGCTAAGTTCTTTCTGTCTTCCCATCCACAGAGGACGATGACAGATAAAGACCCGCACGCGGACACAGCAGCAGATGCCTCCCTTGCTCTTTTTCGCCCCCTTGTGTGTGTGTGTGGGGGGGGGGGGGAGAGGAGGAGGAGAGTGGCGTGTCACAGAAGGCTGCGGAAGCGCACGATCTCGCGTGCGTCAAGACCCAACTCCGTCTCACACCACTCCGGCTGCTTTGATAGCACCGTCATCAGAAACTCGCGCAGTCGTGCGTCGCTGCCGCAGATCTCGAGCAGCTGCGAGTGCGCCTCCACCACACGCAGAAGTCGCCAGCGGCAAAGCAGGCGAATGGCGTGGCGGAACGCCTCTCGGTCGAGCGCAGCCGCCGCCGTTGTCCCAAGCGATGAGGAAACGTCCTCGAGAAGATCGGCCACGGTGCGCTCCTGCAGGCCGCTGGTGTGATGGACGTGCATGTAGAAGAGAACCAGCAGTGCCTCACGACTGCCGTAGCCCATGCCAACCAGCTGGCCATCCGCAAGCAGGTCATGTAGGTGCGGGGGCAGCAAAGACAGTGGCGGCAGCTCTGAACCTGGGCGGTGGTACTCTGCGCGACTGCCGTTCGCACCATCCATCTCTGCCGGTTTGCTGTTGCCAAAGGCAAATGGTGGCCGGAGGCGAACACGAGCGCAGCATTCATTTTCCGCAGCTTCTTCAAAGAGTCCGGTCCGACAGTCGGAAGTGTGTAGCACCATACACTGCGCTGCCTCCCGCCAGCTCAGCAAAATCATTGGCGATACCCCCGCTGGGCACGCAGTGCTTGCCTGTTCGGCAGGAGCGGCGCTGACGGACGCCGGAGGGATGGGCTCGTGCTGCAGTCGTGCGCGTAGCCACCTCAGCAACACACGCCGACCACTCTCACCAAGAAGGTCGATGGCACCGCTAACAGCTTTGCACAAGTGATTCGCCAATACCGCCATCACGGTCGAGCTAGTGCTGCTGTTCTGCTCAAGCTCCGTGCTCAATTCTGTTACCAGTGATGCGAGTGAAGAGCGGCAGCTGCCATGAACGGCATCAACACCAACAAGACCTCGTGCTTGCCGTGCGTGTGTGGCGCAGCAAAGCTGTCGGAGAAGCTCCTCGCACATGACGCACTGGACTTCGAGTGTCAGAGAGGAGTGTGCGAGCAGTGAGCTGACAGACCAGGTGCGAGCAGTTGTGAAGGATGGCGACGTTAGACTTGCAGAGCCAGACGCCCGTTGCTGCTGCGTCGGTGGCAGCTCTGAGGAGCGCCAGCCGGGGGCACTGTAGTGGCCCTGTGTCAAAGCGCCAGCCTCGTTGGCACCGACTCTTGCGGTCATGGGGGTGCCCTCTAGGTCGAACAGGCTGGAAAGGTGTCGCCGCTGTCCCCGAAGCTCCCGCAGCGTCGCATCGCTCGCGTGCAGCTGCGCCTCCAAGTCAGCCATCAACTTTTTCAGCAGCTCCTGCTCACGACCTTGAAGCTTGCCGACGCCATCAGTTCTGCTTCGCAGCTTCGTCGCTTCAACACTTAGCGCTGCCACCAGCTCTGCCCTCTGTCGCTCGACCTCCCTCATGCGAACCTGACTCGACGCGTCCTGCACCATCGTGTGCAGTGTAGCGGCAAGCAGGTTGCGCAGGGACCAGGGCAACAGCGGCACGTACCGCGCTTCGCATGTTAGACGACTGGAAAGCCGCTTCTCTAGCTGTCGGATATCAGGTGCCGCGGACGCGAGCACGAGCGACATCCCCCCGCCACTACCTGCACCGCCGCCGCCGCTGCCTCCGTCGTTGTCGTGCATGAGACCGGAGAGGACGTAGAGCAGTTGATCGCAACGGACGCCGAAGACGTCAATGTCGCGGATGCACACAACAATGCTGCAGCCGTGGCTCTTTAGGAGAAGAAGCGCTCGCTGCAGATGAGGCAGGGCACTAGCCGCTCCGCCGGTGAGGTATGTGGTGGTGGAAGTCACCATGACGCTGCTCCCCTGTACATCGTCTTCGTCCCCACTACCGTATTCCTCTGCATCTTCACCTGACATGTCTGCGTCGCTGTCCGCCAGAGAACCCGACGCGCGGCGACTCGAGTGCCAGCGTGTACGCCTCGCCCCTCGGTGTGGAGTTTTTGCGAGTGGGTTAGTCGTTGTTGATGGGCGCTGTCGCCGGTTGGGGCCGTTCCGACCGCCGTCGCCAGCCAAATGATGGAACGCGTGCGTGAATAGCGCATCCGCACCGACTATGGCGCGTACGCTGTGTCCTGGCGCTGCCACCACAGCTGTTGCCACGCCGTCATCTCGCATGTGCCGTTCGAAGTGGAACAGCTGACCAAACCCGAACGTGCCAGTGCGCAAGAGGTAATGCTCAGCACGCAGCTGCACCGACTGCGGGCTTTGTAAAAAGGAGAGCAGCTGCTGGGCAATGACACCGAGGGCGGCTTCATCATCCTTCAGCAGTCGCCCGTGCAGCTCCATTACGAAGGTGTTGGGAGTGCGGCGGACGTCGTGAGCGAGGAGACGCAAAATGCGGTGCTTGCCGCTGCCACGCGGTCCCCAGAGCACCTGGCAAGAACGATGACCCAGTGCGCAGGAGGCAGCGATGGTGGCACGAAGCGTGCGGTACGCCTGCTCCTGTTTATCAACTAGCTGTTCTACCGGTGACAGCGAGCCTTGATCGCCAGATCCGCTGCTTGCACGAGTCACCATGGGTGGTGAGGAGGTAGCCGCCAGTGCTGCCTCTCCCAAGGCCGCAGCGTGCAAGAAGGCTGACGCCGTAGATGCAGTGAGCCGAGCGAGCTGCCGGCAGCAGTGGCGAGTGAGGTGAGACTGTACCTTGGCGAGATATGTCGAGAAGACGACGGCGTCACTTGTATTCCACTCCTGTGCGTCGGAAACGCCGCTGATGTCGGTGGAGGTCGACATCGGTAAAGATAGGTAGCGGGAAAGCAGGGAGGCGCTCTTGGGCCCACCTTCGGAAGTTGTGCCATGATCGCGGCGCTTGTCGTTCCCCACTGCCTTGGTTGCCGATATCACGACGGCAGCTGTTGCTGCAGGCCTTGACGCGGCGGCGTCAGCAGAGGCGGGTTTAGACGGCTCTGTTCGTGCCGCCTTCTTCAGTGGAGGCTGAGGTGGTTGTGCGGCCGCCTGCCCTGTTGCTGTGGAAGAGGTGGCTGAATATCCGGCATCAGGTTTCCCTCTCGGCCTTCTTGCAGCAGCAGGCGCTGGTGGGGCGCTCGGTTGCAGTGGTGCCGAGGCACCAGCTACTTTGACTGGCAACACGTTCGTGCTTCGCGGCCGCCCACGCTTGCGGCCAGTTGGTTTCGCGGCGGCGGTTGCGGCTAACACCATTGGAGTCGTACCTTTTTTTAGGGCCGCAGATTTGCATTGGTCAGCTGCGCTGGCGACTGCCCTGGAGGCGGTGCGCGATTTCAATGTCTTCGGTGCTGTGCCGGCATGTGTACCCTTGCGCTTGGGAGGCATGGCGGAGCAGCCCTCTTTGTGTGCCCCCGTTGAACGCAAGACAGAGGAGCCGCTCTGCAACACTGTCGATGGGGAGCCGCGGAGCACTCACTTTTCTGGAGCGTGCTTATCGCCGTGATTCACACGACGTGGTAGGGCGTGATGACCGTAGTAAGAGAAGTACGGTGAGTGCGAGCCTGCTTGCAGTCCTGTTGCTAAGCCGCTTTGTGTATGCCAATGCACTCTCAGGGCGATGGTGCTTAGATGTGCTTCTATGGATGTATATACGACTTCGAAGCGGTGTGCATGTATGGCGCAGTGCATCAATTTTCATCAGTGCGCCGGCCTTCCTCATGTGCTGCGGCTGCTGTTCGACACGACAAGCAGAACGCTTTTGGAGGAGGTCTGTGAAAAAGTACTCAGAAGCAAACAGGGCGGAGAGGAGGGGAGGACACATTCAGTAGTGAGGCACGAGGGCAGCGGCGCTGGTGAGGTGAAGGACTTGCACGGCGAAAAACACACAACACGCACACGACGGACATGCGCGCTTGCCAGCGCTCCGCCTCCACTCCTCTTCCGTCCACTCGAGCAGGAGAGTCACCAGCCCATGGCTCATCGTGCATAATGAAGACACAACACCAGTTCAATTAACCCACACACACAGCAGGATGCGCAACTCTGAACCACGACAGCCCACCACAACCACCACCACACAAGCTGACAGAGGCACCAAAGCATCCAAGACGACAGGCGTGGTCGGCAGAAACGTCCGCCTATCCCTCTACGATTGTTTATGTCAGCAAACTGGCCATCCATAACACTTCAACCATCATAGCACTGCCAAAAAAACAAACCATGCGCGTCTCCACCGAGTGATAAAAGAAATGCTTCATCCATCAGCCGCCGAAGTGGTGAAATGAAGAGCCCCTCTCACGGCCTCTCAGTTCAACAACAACACACTCCATCGAAAAACAGAAGCACTCAATTTATAACGACCCACATCCTCAGGCAACGCTCATGTA
>NC_025863.1:176512-285729 GCF_000755165.1 Leishmania panamensis | reverse complement strand
CGCCGTCATCTCCGTCTCCTGAAATCGAGGTGCGCCGACAGAGCAGCACCGCACCCCGTTAGACAGAGACGTCGCCGTCGTTCAGCGTGCGCCGCATCGGCCGCACATGACGAGAGGAGGCAGGGGCGGGAGGCTCAATATTTGTACACATTCGAAGTGTCCGCAGGGGTGCACGTCGGTCCGCTCGTCGTTCAGGAAAGGGTTCTCATCACAGCGCTCCACGCAGCAGCAGCGGTGGCAGGCCGCTTCTGCCGCTCTCGTCGGTCAAATGGGATACGTCTGTGGGCAGTAGCTGGCTACACAGTTGGTAGTGCTCGACTCTGCGGTCGAAAGAGGGAGTTGTGTGCGCTGCGCCGAGAATGTCCACGCTTTATGAGTATGTTAGCTGAGCAGTGGAGAAGTTATGCATATATGTACCCTCGCATGAAGAGAATTCTATTGCGGAGTAGGTGATAGGGATTAGGACCGTGTAGTTCTGTGCATATCTTCACTCTATTTACCCTCCAGGCCATGAGAAGAGGGTCATCTATCGATTTGCTCGTGTTTTATATTGTCTGCTTGGTGGAGCGCTTCCTCTGTTGCGCATAGTGAGGCGCCGGGCCCCAGGTGCTGCTCTTGCCGTATCGGTGCCCGAGTAGGCAGTAGAGGAAATGAGAAGAAAAGAGCAGTAGAGGAGTTGAAGCGATGAAACAAGAGAATAAGCTGGAGGGCATCAAGATGCCCTGGGAGTCGATCTCAGTGTCCAGACGCTCGTTTTTCTGGTATGTTCACGAGGGGGCTTTCAGCAGTCCAGGCACTGGCGGTAGATAAGCACCAAGCGGAGGGCGCAGCAGATTACACGGCTGACTGCGAAATTACCCAGATGAGGAATGGCAGAGAGGAACAGTGGGAGTCATGAGCGCGGGACTGAGGGAAGCGAGAGTTCCGTGCTGATCCAATGCTGGCCACGATGGCTGAGGCAGTCGTACAAAGCCCTGCAATGTTCGCAGAGAGTCGCTGGCCCTCCTTTTTTTTTTTTGTATTTTCGTCTCCTTCGTGCGCCTCTTTGCTGTTTATGATGATGATGATGATGAAGGCTTCGTAATGCACATGCGCGCACTCCTCCCCCCCCTCCTCTCTCTCTCTCCTTCTGAAGGCCCTTCTGTCGCACTTTCGCTGCTTATGGGTGTTTATACCGGGGACACCCACGTGTGTTGTGGCCGTCAATGATGCTGCCCGCACTCAATGGAAAGAAGAAGTGGAGACGGAGAGATCAAAGCCTCAGCACACAAACGTCAGCGTCGCACAGAAGAAGAGAACGCAGACACGCGCTCTCCTGGCCAGGCATACACGAGGGAGAAGACAAGCACACACACACACACGACGGTATAGAAAGAGTGTGGAAAAGAGGCAAATCATCGAAGAAGAGAGGAGGCGTATGGGCAGGTCAGCACTTGCGGAGGGTAGACGCGCATACAGATGAATTTTAACAGGTGGATAAACACAATAGTAGGCCTGCTTCGCCTGAACAGGAATCAGCCGAAGAAGAACAGGTCGGTGGAAAGTCACCCTGGCACCGATGGAGGCAAGGCCCCAGAGCGTGGGCCGGCCTCCACCATTTCCCTTTATTCTTCTCGTTGACCACGCGAAGGAGCGATACAAGGCCAAAGCAAACCACACAGAGAAAGAGAGAGAGAAAGAGTTTAGCTGGTCGGCATTGAAATGCGAAAGCCTACAGCACAAGCGAAGTACCAAACCGCAAGGGCGGAAAGAATGCTGCGGTAACTGTGAGAGAGAAGGGGAGGGGGAGCCGATGTTCAAAATGCTTCACAAGAGAAGGAAGCATACAAGAACAACACCCAAAGAAGAGAGGGGATATGCAGATCGTGAGCCGTGGCCTCCATTGCGTGGGAGAGAATCTCTATGTAGGTCAGAGTACTGTCCCTACTTACCCCGCATACAAGTACATTCATCGGCAGACAATGTCTTCTCTCCCCCTAGTGATCCTAAACGGTGCCTGGCTTATTTTATTCACCCATTTTTCTATTAGAGAGATTGCTGCGTCCTAGCGCAACAGTGGATCCGAGGCAATCGCCTGCACAAAGGACTAAGCGTGTGGATCGAAGTGGATAGACCGCACAGGAGTCGGAGGGAGAGGGAGAAGAAGAGCTACAGATCTCGAGGATACAGCGAGGGGAAAGGGAGCGCGAAAGAGAAAACAAACCTAAGGAAAAGCACAAGGAACGTGTGCGGGATACATGGGAGGGGTTGACACCAGGTAAAAAAAAAAATAGGCCATCAGCGCACCTGGAGGACAGAGAGCGCAAAAAAAAAAAACGCTCGAGTGTGCCCACAAGCACGACAGCCTTGCGGATGAGTGTTTTGGGTGAGCGTATCGCCTTCTTTCCCCCACGAGCTCTGTTATTGACGCTTATGTCGACACTAAAGGAGACACGTGGAGAGACACCTACTGCCTCTACTCGAGCTTTTAGTCACAGTGCATGCAGTGAGGAGGGACAGACGCCGCGGCGGAGTTCGTGGCCACTGTTCAGCCTCGACGCCTCGTTGGCTGCAACAGCGAAGATCCTTTCGCAGCTGATACTGTGTTGCTGTTCGCCAGCCATCCAGTACACTCTCGGCGACGGTGACGCGTTCACCTCAGCCGACCGGCTGCCAGATGCGTAGTTACCGCGAGAGCACGCCTCGTCCTTCTATGAAGCACCTAGAGTGGAGATGTCTTCGTTTCGCGGTGATGGCGCCTGCGACCCCTGTCAGCCCTTATTGATCACCACAGGGCGAGGAGGGTATGGGGAAAGCGGGTGTTGGAGGGTCGTAGTCTCCACCACCGATTCGCTCCGCTTAATCGTCTCGACGACTTCCTCAACCAGGCACATCAGCGGTGCTTTAGTCTCCGACTTGTCATCCGAGTGATCGCGGAGCGTCCACTCCCCGAGCATCGATGGCCGGAAGCTGACCACCACCGATAGCACACCGCACAGTGCGCCGCAGATCGAGCCAGCGAGGACGTCGTCGAAGTTATGGCGGTAGTCGGTCGTGCGGGAGATGGCGATGGTGATGGGGATAATCAGCGGAAGCAATGAAAGCGTGACAAGCCAAAGTCGGCCTCCCTTGAGAGTACGGAGAAGCCCCATGAGATACATGCACGGTGGAACATATCCCGAGAAGGCCGTGCCGCTATGACCAGAGGGAAAGGAGAGACGGCCCTCGCGCGCCGCCCGGCACTGCGCGTCGTGTGTCATCGTCGCCCAGTTGATTTCTGTAATGCCCTCTCTCCCCAGTCGGGAAAGGAAGTCGGGTCGGAGACGGCCGGCGTACAGCTTCGAGAGGTTCACCAACACAAAGGCCAACCCGATGCTCCACATATGCGCCAGTACCCAGCCGTTGACATGGAGCCACATGTTAAGCCTCCCAGCAGGGCGGCCCCAGCGCGTGAACAGCTCACCAGCAATGTACAGCACTGCAACCAAGACGACCGCGATTACCACTGAGTACATCGGGAATACTTCCTTCGTTGTGAAGGGGTGGCCAATAGTAGAGTCACTCCAGTCGACCTTGCGGCAGTGAGGTCTGACCGTGCTGCCCACCACAGAGGCTACGATAGCCATGATAGCGACAGCGAGGTAGTCGGGTGCCCGCCACAGGAAAAAGTGGTGTACAAGACGCTTGAGGGCCATGTTGGTTACAGTGAATGAGATTGGTGCTGCTATAGACTGGAGAAATCAGTGGATTGCTGAACGCAATACCGCTCCTCCGTTCAATAGTGCAAAGATCACCACTAGCTCGAAGAGCTTCGAGGAAAGAGGCAGTGGAGAACGACTGAAACGTAGTCACCCGCCCCCTTTTTTTCTGCTCTTCCTGCTCGCCTGTGAGTTGAGCAGAAACTTTTTCACGTGTACCACACAAAAAAAATTTCACCCAAACCAGAACACTAGTCACCAAAGGCCACCTAACGCGAAGCACAACGACACGCGCACGCACCCGTGTGGGGGCGAGGGGCAAGGCGCCAGAAGAAAAGCATTCGAGGAGGAGGAGGGGGAGAAGGCGCACCGTTTGGCTAAGAGGCGGGGCGGGTCGGGTGCCGGGGCGCATGAAGCCCCGCACACCTTCTACGCCTTTCGGCCCCTGGCAAGCAGGCAAAGAAGAGCGAGTGAGAGTGGCTCTCTTCTCTCTCTCTCTCGCCGCAGCCCATCGGAGATGCAAGAATGAGGTTCGATGGAGGATGGCGGAGGCTGCAACGTAAAGGCAGTAAAACACAAGCGACGGGGAGACTCCATGGTCGCCTCTCACACTGCGCACCACCAGGATGATTCCTGCCGCTGGGATGACTCGCTGGCTTGTTTTCATGCGTCTTTCTATCGTTCACAGAGCGCTACGCTTGCATAGATGCGCCGTAGAAGCTGGCACACACACACACACACACACTACGGCGTCGCTCTGGGGCTCGCTGCCCACAAACTCGCGTCCGTGCGCTTGGCTAGGCATAGTAGGCAAACCGGGGCGTCAACTGGCCCGTGCCATAATTCACCATCATTGTCGCCCTCACAGCAACCAAAGCGGTGAAGATGCCGATCAGGCTGCCTGCGAGGATGTCGTCGAAGTTATGGCGGTTATCACGCGTCCGCGATACCGCCACGGTGATGGGGAGGATGAGTGGAGTAAGACCGATCAGGATGCGCCACAACGACACACCGCTGAGGCGAAACGCATGCAGCGAGTGCAGCACGTAAAAGCAAAGCGGAACGAAGGCAGAGAAGCCCGCGCTGCTGTGGCCGGATGGAAACGATAGGCGGCCCTCGTTGGCCACAGTGCACCAGTCCACGCCCATGCTGCTGGCGTTGAAGCCCTCGTTGCGGAGGCGGGAAAGAAAGTCGGGCCGCAGTCGACCGGCGTAGACCTTCAGCGCGTTCACTATAATCACGGACAAGGCGACGGAGAAGGCCTGCAGCAGCACCCACATATGTGTGTAGAGGAGAAAGCGCTGCCACGGATGTGCAAGAGTGTATAGGTGCACTGCCTGCGGTTGGGTCGCGCTGTTGGCTGCGTGAGCAAGCGATACAGCAACAGCTCCCGATGATCTGCCGTCGTCGCCACGGCTGCCGCAGAGTTTCTCGGGCGGAGGCGACGCTGATAGATGGCAGGCAGGTGCAACGGCCGCCGTCTCAGAGCCAACCTGCACCTCCTGGGTTGGTTCGCGCCCGCTGGCCAAGTTCTGAGGCTTCGATGAGTCGGAAGAGAGCGCCAGGGGCGGTGCCTCGAAGTCGGAGCCATTGCCATCCGCTTTCATGCTCATCTCTGCCCCATCACCACCATGGCGTTGGCTCCCCATCAAAATCAGTGTGTGCTCCGCGTACGGTTCGTAGGCCAGAATTCCGCCGTGCCGGCGTGCAAGCCAGCAATGGCGCATCGCCTCACCGAGGACGTAGACGACAAGCGGCGCGGCGGAGATGATGAACAACGTCCATGTCGGGAACGCGGGGCTCTTGCTGAAGGGAAAGTTGATGCTCAGATCTGTCCACGAAAATTCCCGGCAGTACGGGCGCACCCTGCCCACGCCAAAGGCGATTAGGCCGCAGAGGATACACAGGAGATAGTCATGCAGCCGAAAGAAGAAGATAAAACGCAACACCTCGTTGAGGCGGAGCAACCCCATCTTTGCTCGTTTTGCCCGCTGCCTTCTTGTCAAGGAAGGGTGGGGGAGGGAAGCAGTAGAGGGCGGGATGGCAGAGCGGCGGGTCGCAGAACAGGGCCCAGACTCCAGCAATAATGGATTGGGGCTGCTTTGCGCGTGTGCGTGCGCAACCGAATGAGGTGCGTGTGAAAGGGCCGGCAAAGGGGCGCTACGGTGGCGGCTGGCACCCGGAGGGTGAAGGTAGACAAGATCACTATGGACGCGAGTGCCTCTGAAAGAACTGAAATAGAGAGCGAGGGGGAGCAAGAGGCCGATGGGTGACATGCGCGGGCATGCCATCTCAACGACGCCAGCCTAGGTGGCGGCAGCGTTTCTGCACCAGTAAGGGGGTGGTGAAGCACTGGCCGTGAAGAGGAGACGGGGACCACCTCATGGTCTCTGCGCCTCCTTTTCTCCGGCCGATCGTGCGCCACCGCGCACTTCTGAAGTGGCACAGCGAAGAAAACGACACCGGCCATCCCCCGGCGAATGCAAAGCACACAGGAGATGAACGGGCGAGCAGGCATAGGCGCCTCTTCTCGCTTATCCTTCGCGCTGGGGCGAGTACACCACCCCGAAAACTCGAACGCACCGGCGATGTTGCCTGCATCAACCCCCACAGCTATGCGAGCGGTGCGTGCGTGCGGGGTTGGGCATCGGGTATGCGTTTGCGTTCGAGATTGTTTCTCTTTCACCACACACCTTCACTTGGTGCATTCTTCTGCTCCTCGCCCTGACGCACACTCTCCCCACCCCCCACCCCCCATACACACACTTTCCTCGTTGGTGTCGCCGCCAGAGCTGAGCACACCGTGGCCAAGCACTACACAGCAAGAAGGTAGGGAAGTGGGGTATTGGGGTGGGGGACTGGGGCCTCGCACCACGGCAGCAGGGAAAAGAGCAAACGACAGGAAGAGGGGATGAGGGATAGACCCGAACTCCAGCACACGCGCAACAAGGTGCATAGGTCTGCCCAGCCCCTGCTGACCTCGACAAGGTCCATAATACTGTGCTTCTCCGCCCTTGTAGAGCGGGAGAGGTGGCCAGGCAAACGGCTCTCGTCTTCAAGCACCGCTATCCTCGCATGCCCAGGAGCACCAGCAGCATGGCGGCATCGATGCTCGAGAAATGAACACACACACACACACACACATACTTAAGCAGAGACACATAATCACACACATTTGTGCATGCACCACTCCGAGGTAGCCGGGAGGAGCGAGTAGAGGAGTTGTTCTGCTTTCTGTTGCGTGTATTGACTGTTGTGCAGCAGGAGGGTATCCCCGCACCTCCTCTAGACGGTTACAGGTCCATCGCTTAGTGACAAGTAGCCGTAGACATGGGACCTACGGCGCTGGGACGGATCAGCTATCGGGGCACGTCGCCTGTATCAAGTCGTCGTCATCACCGCCCCTAGCAGATCGTATCACAGGCGCTCCCGTCATTTCAGGTGCCACTTGGTGCACTCCTTGGGGTGGTGAGGGATCCCCATCAATGGGCGATGAGTGCCCTGTGAGATTCATTCGAGTCACGTTAACAGTCTGCCCGTCGCATGAGCGGCGCTGACTTGTTCGCTGTTGCAGGTCGCTTGGGCGTATCATCATCGAGTGGCCGACTGCCGGTATCATGGAGGTGGGGGAAAAGCGCTTTGACTGTGCTAGGTTGTAGGGATCTGGTCTTATCATCACCGAAAGTGGTACGGTATTGGCAGCGATAGGTGTCTACTCGGTGTCTCCCTACCCAGAGCGGGGGTACTGAGCCCCGATACTACTCACTGAGGTGCCCTACTTCATTAGGGCAGGCTACTACGACACGGATGAAAAAAGGGCTTTCGTTGAAAAGCTTAGTACGAATAATTGAAGCACAGGGGCGAGAGAATACACCCCCCAAATCGGAATAAGGTAGGCCCCGGAGTAGAGCCGACGACCTGATGAAAGCGCCTTCCCTTCACTTGCTGTAGCTGCACCCTGGCACCTGCAAGGACTGTGCGTATCTGTAAAGTTGTGAAGGGCGAAGCAAGACGAGGGAGCTGCTGGTGCAGTCCCCTGTGTGCGTGTGTGCGCAAGTGTGTCTGCAGCACCGTCCCCAAGAGAGTACGAGGATGACGAGAGACGAGGGAGAGAGGGCGTCTACGACGACGAGTGTCATCTCGGACGCATCGATTCAATCCTTACGGTACATGTCTCCTGTCTATCTCACCTCCTCGCACATCCATAAACGCTAATAGTACTCTATCCCATTCTCTGATTGAGAGTTACAGCAAACTCTTGTCGTTCAGGAAGCGGTTCACCATGTACAGCGCCACCTCCGGCTGATCCATCGGCAGTAGGTGGCCAGCTTCGTAGACGCGCACAAAGCTAAAGTTAGCGTACTTGCGCTCCTGGCCAGCCCAGCGACCGTTGACAGCGAACTCAACATCCGGCGCGGCGTTAAACTGCGCATTACCAGGCCACTCCAGTGCCTTGACCCACGCCTTGTTGCCCAGCCAGTTACACGCATAGTCCATGTCACCGGCATAGATCAGCACACGGATCCCGGCGGCCAGTAATGGAGGAATCGTCCAGTTAAAGTTGCGCATGTAGTCCTTCTCGAAGAGTTCGGTGACTCCGCTGTTGCACGTGGTCCACTGCGCCTCAGCGCTAACGCCCAGCGACGCCTGTACGGCCCGGCTCTGGTAAAAATTGATGGTGTGCTCCATCGGGTAGCAGAGGTCACCGAGGCACGGCTTGCGAATGTCGTAGCGGTTTCGGCTGGTCTCGAAGTAGCTCCACGTGTACTCACTACAAAGCGCGGCGGCCACGCTGCACGACACATTTGTGTCGTCAGGCCATGAGTTGCACTCCTTCGTCTTCTCTAAGCAGCCCGGCAGCAGCGAGAGCATCTCCTCGTACGCCTGCTCGGTAATGCAGGGTGCACCCAGACTCTCCTTGCACCAGTGGTAAGCGGTTTCGGCGTAGAAGGGGAGCTGTGTGTACGGGTCCGTGAGGCCGTTGCCGACGCCGATGCCCTTAAGATTGATGTGCGGGCCATCACCGTGCAGGTTGCCCATGAGGACACGGTAGGCCACTGACGGAACATAGTGCCCACCATAGCTCTCACCAATGATATAGAGGTCGTTCGCACCGGTAATCGACGGTGACGTGAAGCGGCTCGCGAATCCCTGCAGGAAGTTGTACATGTCCTCCGCAACCTCACTCTCATTGTGCGCCCAGTTGGCCTTATCGCCATACGAGTAGCCCACACCGGTCGGCTGGTCCACGAACAACAAGTACGCCTCGTCGTTCCACCCATGGGTGTTGTAGTAGAGTTCACCAGACGTCTCGTTCATCATGCAGGGGCCGAGCTCCGTGAGCAAGGCCATGCTGGAGCTGCACCCAGGACCGCCCGTCATCCACAGGATCACTGGCGGCGGGTGACCGCTGGATGGCCACCTACGGGGGCTGAACAGCCAGAAGAAGTAGTGCTTCAGCGTGTTATTGATGCCGGGAATTTGGATATAGCCGCTCGACTGCATCACTGAGCCATCACACTCCGCGTAGCCGTGATGTGGCACACTTGCGTCAACGGTGCCCAGGCACGTAAAGGGCACCGTCGCCACTAGCAGCGCGACCAGCAGCGCTGTCTTCGAGTGAGAAGCTGTCATTGGCGACGTACTGCGAGGAAAGAGAGAGGAGGACACGCAAGAGGAATCATAGAATGGAAGCCAAAGAGTGGTGGATGGGGAGGACGTAGTGCTACTCGAGCCGCGTGTGTCGCTGGAACACACCCACTCACATAGTAAACAGCAAGGTACTGTTTCGCTGATTTTGTACAGGTTTTAGCAAGAGTGTAGCGAGAGAAGGTCGCTCGAGGAGAGGAGGACAGACGGTCATGTAGCAGCGGGTGCAAGATGACGTAGTGGGCAAATGGGGAGAGGGTGAGTAGGAGGGGAAGCCAAGGAGCGCTACAGAGAGAAGCCTTTTCTCCTGCTCCTCCTCCCCCCTGCCCTTCTCCTTACTGGCCCTCTGTTCTTTCCTTGTATGTGGGTGTGTTTAGTGTGTTGTTGCTCGGGGTAGAGGTTTTCAGGTTATGGGGTGCGCAGGGAGACAGAGAGACAGACAGACAGACAGACAGAGAGAGAGAGAGGGCGAGAGAGCACCCGAAAGAAGGGTGGTGGGGATAATGCTGCCTGTGGGGCCGCAACCTTGCCAAAGGAGAGTCAACGAAAAACGACACAGAAGGGGCACACAAAGCCTCCACACACACACACATATATATATATATATAGCGGTTACCAGAGAAAAAGAGCGGGGCAGGGGGGAGGGCTAGGAGGGGTTGCGTGCAGTCTGGAAACAATGACAGATGTGGCCTGCGCCTTCTCTCACTGTGGCGCACCAGAGAGGACGTGGAACAGGCGTGTGTGTGTGTGTGTGTGTACTGAGAGGAGAGCAGGTCAAGCGGTAGTGAGGAAGCGATATGGGGCTAACGGCAGGACCGGAAAAAAAAGAAGAGAGAAGTGCAAATCTCGTTTTTATTGTTGTGGTTCTTTTTTGGCTGCTGCGTCGCTCTACCCCCACCCCCTCTCTCCACTGCTGCAATGACGCACATCGGTAGGTACGAGGGAAACCATTGCCGCAAAGCGTGGCGCAGTCCATGTGCACACACACACACACACACACACACACACACCAGCGCTCCTACGTACACGTACTGGCATTCTAGCGAGATGGGAAAGGAGGAGGGCGATGAACCACCACCCGTGCTTCTCTCTCTCTGTGTGGGTGGCTATTTTCGGTATTGGAGGAGGGGGGGCCAAAGTAGGTATGAAGGCGGATTGGCATTGACAACAGCACCACCCCCTCAGTACTCCTCAGGAGGAAAGTCGCCCACCTTCACCTGATCGGGGCGCATCACACCGCCGTACAGGGGCAAGCATTCAAACAGTGTCACCCCTTTAACAGTGCCGTTGGATTTGCCGACTGGCTCGTCAAACTCGACGCCGACCCAGTACCCCGGCTTCAGTGCGGCAACGCGTCCAACGTACCGCACCGTGCCGAAGCGCTCGCCGGGTTGGCAGCAGCAGCGGTCACCTACCTTCATTTTCTCAGCTTCAGCTTTGTAGCTGTCATCGTCCGGTCCGGTCGGCACCTCGATGCCAGCCTTCGTCATCTCCTCGCGCTGCAGGGCGAGCATGCGCTCCTTGTAGGCGCGGAGGTTGTCGGGCCGCTTAAGCCACTCTTCGTCTGTCATTACGTACTTCTCCACCTTCGATACATCGTCGTAGTTCTCCACCTGCGCGGTAGGTCGAAGGTCGACGACGTGGACGCGATACCCTGTCTCGCATCCATAAAAGCCAAGCAGTTTCTCATCCTTCATGTCACCCTCTACCTTGCAGTCGCGGGTGTCGTACAGCTCTAGTCGAATCTGCTCCGCCGGGATGCCGAACCGAGAGTACATGTCGTCTTTAATGCTCTGTACTGTCTGTGCAAGTCCGTAGGACTTCTCCGGTACCACACGCTGGCTCGCCGAGTGGGTGATGGCCACCTTAACAACAGACATGGGTTCTTGCCTGTGCAGTGCGACTTGTGAGAGGGGAAGGGCGCACGCGCGCTATCGAGTGAATTGACAGGGTGTTGCGAGTGCAGCGCAGGAAAAGGCATGAGCAAGTTGGTGGTGGTGGTGGTGGTGGTGGTAAGCGCGTCAGCGTAGATGACGACTGTACAACACTCTGCACTTCTGTATGGCATAACCGTGCATTTGCAGCCGCATGTTCTGCAACATCTTCTTCTGTTCGAACCACACGCACAAGTTTTCTCTGTTGTTGTTGTTGTTGTTGTTGTTGTGCGTGCGCGAGCAGCGGAGAGAGAGAAACGAACCTGTACGTGCAGTGGCCAAAATCGCGGCTACGGCGGTGGTGATGGTGGGTTCGTGGTGGGATTCCCCCCTTGTGTGTGTGTGTGTGTGCATGCTAAAAGCTGTGCAAGTGATACATACACCAGCAAAAAAAAGAAGCTGATGGTGCGTCCAAGTCCGGAGATAGCACTGGGGTGGCGGCATAAGGGAGAGAGAAAATGAGCATAGCATCTACGAGAGCAGGGTACACAACCGCTTGCAGCGCCATCGCACTTTCGCAAGTCGGCGTTGGTACCCGACGCACCTTCCTCTTCCACCAAACTCGATCCCCCCCTGCGCATCCCATCGACAACTACTTCAGCTACCAGTCCCCTCCCACCTCCCTCCAGGCCCACGAATACACACATACATGTACACAACGGCGCGTGCGCTAGCAACATGCAGGCCAACAAAGCACAAAGAAAAAGCGAAATTCGCCACAGATACTAATATACATCCCGCCCCTCCCTGATTCAAGCTCGTGGGTCGACCAAGGCCCTGAGCACACGTGCATGGGTGGACGATCAGGGCGGGTGATAGGTAAACATGCCGTGGTCCACTAAAGCAACTGGTGCTTCGATGGCTTCAGCACCAGTACCGAACGGTGCGATCACTACTGCCGCTGACGAGGAAGCGATGACTTGAGAGGTCGAACGCCACGCTCTGCACCGGGCCTTCATGACCCACCATCTCTGTCACCACCGACTCCTCCACATCGATGATCTTGATGGTACCGTCGTCGCTGGCGACCGCGACGTTGTGACCGCCGCCGTCCACTGCGACGCAGTTGGCCGGCAGCGGTCCGCATTCGACGCGGAGAAGCTGCACCATGCAGCGGGCATCCCAGATAACGACAGCGCCTTGGGTGTCGCAGGAGGCGAAGAGGGATCTCCCCACCGGCCCGGCTGCCACGGATAACACGGCGCCACGATGGCCAGTGAAGGACTGTGCCTTGGTGCCTTGCCGGGCGTCCCAGACGGCAACGCACTTATCTGCGCTGCCCGTGAGCAGCAGATTTGTGTACGGCAGCCAGCTGACAGTGTTCACTGCATCCTGGTGCCCTCGCAGTGTTTGCCGGCACACGCCCCGCTCCACGTCCCACACACGCGCCGTCTTGTCCAGCGCCGCACTCGCCAACAGAAGGCCGGTTTCCTGGAACTCGAGGTCCCAGACACTGTTTGTGTGGGCGCTAAGTGTGGCGGCGCAGCGGTTACTCGCAAAATCCCAGAGTTTGACCGTCTTGTCTCCCGAGCCGGTGGCGAGCATGGTGCCGCGCGGGTGCACGCCAACGCACGAGATCCAGTTGCTGTGACCCTGCCCAGAGACGATGGCGTCCCCAGCAGGCAGCGTTGACAGCCGCCAGCTGCCATCGTCGCTGCCACTCGCCACGACTGGCTTGAAGGGGTGCAGCGCGACACTTGTAACTGCCATCGTGTGCGCCTGGAAAGAGGACTGCTCTACCCATTCACTTGCTGGGGACTCACCGGATGGGAAGCCCGGCTGCCCACCGTCAGCGTTGCCCGAAAAGGGCGCGGCAGCAGTTTGCCCATGGGGGTGCAAGCGATCGTCAAGGGGCCACACAAATCCGTCTGTTTCTGCATCGGCCGTCTTCGTGTTCGCTGGAGACGGCGACGACGCAAGGCGACGACGCGAGGCCACGTTTGACTGGCCGCTCGCGTGCGACGACTTCCAGTTGCCAGCGCGATGGTTTGCAGTTGGGGGTTTAGGCCTCATGGAGGTACCGCCAAATGCTTCCTGCTGCTGCTGTCCTTCCAGCTCCGCCACCCGCGCCTCGAGCTGCTCCTTCTCTCTTCGCAGCTTGTCGCGCTCGATTGTCAGGAGCGACTTCGCCTTTAGGAGCTGCTCGCACCGAATGCGGGACTCCGTCAACGTCGGGTTCACCAGCTCAGCATGCTGGCCTGCCTGCCTCAGAAGACGACTGAGGCGGGCGTTCTCCTGCACTACACGCTGGTGGCTTGTGCGATGATACTCACGGTCCTTCTTCGCTTGCGTCCACTGCTGCATGACACGCGTGTTCAGCTCTGCATGCTGGCGCAGCTCGCGCTCCAGCAGCTCGATGCGGTTCTGCAGCGCCATCGCCTCGTGGTAGTTGTCCGGGACCATTGGATTTTCCAGCGAGACGTCGATGCTACCAATGCCGCCGCCAGCCTTGCAATACCACTCGCTCTCAAAAGTCTGCAGGGTGCGCGTCATGCCGTTACGATAGAAGAAGTTTCGAACAAAGTCATCCATCACCTCTGGCACCCGCAGCAGCTGTGCCGTGGGTGGCGGTGGAAGGTCAAGCTGCTTCTGCATCTGAACGGAGTGCCGGAGGGTGTCGAGGTCCATGTCGTCAGCATCGTGCACGGCCGCCATTCGGCTTACAGCAGGGTTGGAGGACGGGCCCCCAGCTGCTTCAGTGATGACGTCGGTCGGGGTCGTGTGACTCATGTATGCGACCTCTTGATCGTGTGGATTTAGCAAGCGAGCTAGAGAGGGAGAGCCAGTGAGCAGCGGTGAGGGTAAGGAAGAGAGAGGGGTTCTAAATGCCGCCGTGGCTATATATGCAGCCTTGTATGGATGAGCGCGTCTGTGTGTATGTCCGTGTGCCTGTGGGTGGAGGGGGGGGGGAGGGGAAGGAGTGGCAAGAGAAGAAGTGGGACGTGCGCCACTCTCGAAAATGACGATACGGCCCTTCGGGTTCCCTTGCGTGGGCTACAGAGGCACAAATGTTACGTGAGAGCGAAGAAGCGGGAGACAGAGAGAGGGACCAGAGTGAAAAAAAAAAGCCTGTGGATGCCGTGGGTACCGAGGGAGAGTGAGATGAGTTCGGGAACACGTCTGAGAGGCAGTGCAGAGATGTCGTCGTGTCCCTCTTCCCCCCCCCTCCCTCCCTCGCCCTCTTTCCACACACAAAAAGTCCAAATCACATAAAACACACAAAAAATGGAGCGCGTCACCGGCGCTCATGAAGTCGAGACATGCCAAACCTCCGTTTGGAGAGAGAGAGAGGGGGGGAGGCTCAAACATGGATCTCAGGAGGCGGGAGAGTGCGCAGCCCTCGGCCTTGTCTCGCTCGTGCTGCACACTTCGCCGAAGTGGAGAGGAGAAGCGGGTCGGTGGTGCTCTTGGTATGAGGGTGAGCATCACCGAGATCCAAAGGGAAAGCGGTGCGGCGCTGTGCAGGGCTAGCCGTCGTCTGTCGCCTGGAAGTCTTGTGAATGGACCGCGCGGTGTAGCCCCAACCCTTCACCCTTCTCTTCGTCTTGGCAGGGGGTGCCCCCCATCACCAGCATAGCGGCATTTGTGGGTTGAAGACAGCGGGACAGCATACCGGATGTGATCAAGGAAGACCTCGTTGAACCCCTTACACAAAAAAGAGCGCACTGACGTGGCACTCTTGGATACCATAGGCATCCCTACACGCTCCCACATAGGCGCTTATCTACAAGCGCGAGGACAGATGTGAGGAGGTCAAGTAAAATCCCAGTGCGCGCCCCGCGCGGTATCGAAGAGTGCGCGGACAATGCAGCAGAAAGGCAAAGTGCCGCATACGCGGGGGTGGGAGGAAGGACGAAAGGGACGAAACGAGAAAGGAGAGGTCGACGGCGTTAGTCAGTTGGTACAGGAGAGAGAGAGACAGGAAAGGAGTTGAAGACGAGCGAAAGACATCCTCTCACCCTGTGCAGAACCTCGTGTGCAGACATCACTGGAGAGTGAATGGAGAGAGAGATGACACCGCGAGCGCCCATCCGAGTAGGAAATGCGCACATACACACACACTTGACGGCTGTGAAACGACGACGAAAAAGCGAGGGGAGGGTCAAGAGCAGCCTGTAAGAGTGGCAGCGCTGTTTTGCAAGGCGTCACCACCCTCCTCCTCACGTAGGCGACTGCGAAGCTCTACTTCTTTTCGAGAGTCATGGGAGAGCCCGAACAGGAGCTTCAGTGCGTCTTACTAGCCCTCCCCCTGACTATCTCGAGGCCATCGCTGCACTCCCGCCCTCCGACCCTCCCCCATCTCCACTGGCCCAACCCCATCGCCCAGCTCCCACGTATTCCATGCTTTGGTGTAGTTGCTGCTTTCTCTTTCCCTTTTCGTGTCTCTGTGGGTTTGTAGAGTCGTTCTGTGCAAGGCGATAGTGATCAGGTGAAGGGATTCAGCACCACAGCCGCTGCCAAATGCCCACTGCCGCCCCGCATGCCGACGCAGGCACACGCTGTCGTGGCACTCTTCGATGAGCGGAAGCAAAAACCCAAGCGTCAAGGGTAGCGGAGTGATTTGGGGAAGCAGGAGAGAAGCGAACACAGGGAGGAAGCCCCACAGCCCGGTGGCTGGGCGCTTCGTGTAAGGTACACGTCGGAAGTTGAATGAAAGGGCACAGGCACACACGCAGAGAGGCCACGAGCACTCGTCCCCACATTTCACACCTGACGCATGCTCTGTCGTATCGCGTGCCCGTTCCCTTTCTTCTCTCTTCCCGCCGTTGTCAGTGTAGCGGAGCATTCAAGGGCAGTTGCCAATACATGGGAAGGTGGCTCATGCGCTGCAGCGCCTCGTTGCACGCAGAAAAGCAGCGGCACCCAAACCAACCGCGGTTGGCGCTCAGCGGTGACGGGTGCACATTCTCCAGAACAACGTGCCGACTTGCATCTATGAGCCTCTTTTTCTGCTGTGCGTAGCCGCCCCAGAGCAGAAACACGAGCCGGTTGGGATGGTGTTGGGAGAGGTGCTGAATGACGGCGTCGGTGAAGGCAGCCCACCCACTAGTTTTGCTGTGCGAGTTGGCCTTGTGAGCCTCAACAGTCAGAGTCGCGTTGAGCATCAGCATCCCCTGCTCCGACCAGCTCTGCAGGTAGCCGTGCTTTGGTGCCTGAAAACCCGCAATGTCTGTCGTGAGCTCCTTGTATATGTTGCGCAGACTCGGCGGAAGCGGCACTTCGGGCAAGACGGAGAAGCAGAGCCCATGCGCTTGGTGAAGATCGTGGTACGGGTCCTGGCCGAGCAGGACCACCTTCAAACCTCGAAACGGACAGCTGTTGAAAGCGTTGAAGATGTCCGCGGCGGGCGGCAGTATGACTCTGCCCTTTTCCTTCTCCTCATCGAGAAAGCGTTCAATGCGGATAAAAGCACCCTTTCGCCACGAATCAGCCGTAATGGGAGCCAAGAAGTCCCTCCACTCAGGGTTGGTGATGAGGCCGGCAAGCCAACGGCTACTGCTGACGGAGGAGGCAGCGGCAGCAGAGCCAGCAGGTGCAGTAGTGCTTCTGGAGGCATTCTTCGCCTCCTCAATGACACCGTCCTGTTCCTGCTGGGGCCGTGTTGGCCCGGGCAGTGGGACTGACACACTCGCATCGAGGTCAATCGCGTCATCTCTAGAGGCACCCTTCAGGTTATCACTTTCGCGTTCTCTGGAGCTACTGCGGCGATGACTGCTCTCACACTGTGTCTTGGCGTACTTTCTAGGCGGGGAGTCCGTCCGGAGCGTGATGTTCTGGTCGTTCGAAGTCGAGGACAGCTGCCGCTCTCTACCTGCGGCAGCGGTCGCGGTGGCGGCGGTTGTGCCGCTACTTGTGCCCTTCCACATAAGATCAAAGAGTGTTTTCTGCATTTCCCCCTTCTTTGTCCATGTCTGCGCGCGTGTGTGTGTGTGTGTGTGTGTGCGTGTGGGTGCTCAGCGTCTCTTTCACCGTGCCCGCGCGGTGCCTCTACAGCTGAGGAGAAAGAGCTCCTACAACAGGACGATGCTGGATAAGTATCGTAGTACGATGGCGATACACGCACACACAGACAGCCATGAGTGTGTAGACCAAGTAAGATGCAGACAGGAGAGAGCAATAGTATTCGCAGAAAGGAGAAGGAGAGAATCGAGCGAGTGGGGGCTGAGGAAAACAGTCCCCTTAACGCATGGCAGCCTGCTACCAGTGCATGTGTGAGGGGCGCATGTTTACATGGGTACATCAAGGTGTGCTTGTAAGCCACGCACTGCCAGAGATTGGAAGAGAAAGAGGCGGAAAGAAAGGTACGCTGTGTGCCGTGCTGTCGTGCTTTCTTTGGCTTGTTGCGAGTGTTTATGTGCGCGTTCGTGTGAAGGGAAGAGGATTTCCATCGCCTCATCCCTCTCTTACATAAGCCCAGGCAGCGTGAGAAGCACGCGTCCTCGTTCGTTGTCCCAGTGCTGGATTGAAAAGCCATAGGCTGTGAGCAGCACCGTCACGAGCTGGTCGAGGTCCTGAAGCACCTGCGACTCACGGAACACGACTCGCCGCCCAGACGCCGCTTCCACCGTCAGCCCAGGCAGCGGCGGCACAATGCGGACAGGCAGGGAGGCTGATGAGAGCGAAGGCGACGCAGCACCAGCACTACTCGAGGTTGCAGCATCACCAACCGCCGCCGTCGCCATGTCCTCCCTCTCCAGTCCGCGAGTCAGATCCCTGACGGCGGCAGCACCGTGCGTGGCGCACCTCACTGTAGCACTATCTGTGATTGGTGGAGGAGATGAGGAGAAAGGGGGTTGAGAAGGCGTGGCTGCAAGGCGACCAGACGGACCTGACGCGACTGTCGCCTTTTCTTCAATCTGCGGCGATGCTGGAGGCCACCACACATACACCCCGTGAGGAAGATTGCGACGGAAGACGCTTCGCTGGAACTCAAAGCGCTCCATGATACTCTTCTCCATTCCTGGTAGATCATAGTAGCGTACCTCCTGAAGCAGCATATCCCATTCTGCGAAGTTGTCGGGGACGGAGAGGTGTCCATCACGGAGGTAGCCAATTACATAGCGAAACAAGGTGCCGTCTCGATCGATGAGGAAACTGCCATCCTCGCAGCGGTGCGCCCGGTTTTCTAGGATGGGGCCAAAAATGCGATGGCCTTTGAGCTCGCGTAGCGTGTACCGGCGTGTGGTATAAAGGGTGCCACCGACGTTGAGATTAATGTGGCGAGCCCACTCACCCGTCACATCGATGCCGAGACTGTTCTGCAGCCATGTCACCGCAGCAGACATGCAGATACAGAGAAGCGGCGGGCAGGAAGTGAGACAAGGGGGATGTGGAACACACCTTTGACGATGAGAAAGGCAAAGTCGACCTGGTAGCTAGAAAAGGAGGTGAGGCGGTAAAGATGACCATGAGCGCATGGGGGCAGACGTGCCTATCTGTGCGCACGTGCCAACTCTGCCGAGCATGCGCAGCCCCCCGAAGAGGAAACATAATGGGATAAAGAGAGGGGCAGGAGGCAAAGACGAAGATGAAAGCGCTTTTTTTGTCATGGTGCGTTACGGTGTATTTTAGCAGAAACGCGGCCTTCCCCAATACTCACGCAGAGCACACATGTTTGTGCATGTGCGTGACAACGACCGTGAAGGGAAAGTAAAGTGCTCAGGCACAGCTGTCACACCGCTTTCCTCACTGCGCTCTACAAGACCCAAACACGAGCAACTGCACTACATTTTTGTGTTCTCCAGTGCGCCTCTCCTTCAGCTACACATACGTAAAGGTGCTCGGTGAGCAAGTCACCTCTCGCTGCGCAGCCCTCACCTACTGTCCAGGTGTTTTCCTCCCCCCCTCTCTCTCTCTTCCTTTCCGACTTCATCGCATCAGCACTTTCCATGAATATTCAATCACAGAAAAAAAAAACGCATACGCGTCGCATCTGCAGGCCACTGCGAAAAAAACACACATTTTCGACTGCACCCTTGCAGAGCGCATCAACCAGCTCACCCCCCTCCCTTCATCTTCTCCTCCCCACTCTCGCCCACACTGACACAGGCATGACTGTATCGTCGGCTCATTCAGAAGCGCCGCCGCCGCTTGTATAGAATCTGATTCGACCACACCATAATCAGCGCAGCATACGAGGCCGTAATCTCTTCCTTCTCAACCGCCGGCAGCCGATTCAGCACCGCCGAGGCAAGGCTCTCTTTGCCGCCCTGCTCCAGTGTTGAAATGAGCGTCGCGTAACTTACCACGTTCGGTGACGGCGGCGTCGACATGGGCGGTACAGAGGGGGTCGATGCAGTCGACAGTGATGAGGACAGCGTATCCGCCTCGGTAAGGTCTGACGTCGTCCCTAAACGAGAAACCGAGGCCTCGACCGCAGCGGTGCCGACCTTGTCGCTCTCTTCTTCGGCGGCCCACCAGCCTTGGAGGGGGTTCGGTCCCATGGCTCGCACCACCTCCAGCGCGCCTCGCCAGTCCAGCTCCGCCTCACAGGCGCGCAGACACACGTTGAACGCCTCCACCGAAATCTCAGCAGCGGGCAGCGGGCAGCGAGTGGTCAGGTAAGCGAAGGCGGAGCGCCATCCTCGCTCGCCGGCACTCGAGTCCGACGACGGACGTCGTGCCAGGAGTTCAACCGCGCGACTGAAGGCGTCAGGGTAGGCAGGCGCAAAAAAGGCGCCGATCTTCTCTACTAGGTCCCACTTTTCTGCCGAGGCACACATCTCGAGAATAGCGCTGATCTGAACCATGTTGGGGTTGACACCAGACCCGGAAGGCGCAGGCGGCGGCGAGGTGGACAAGATTGACGTGCCTGTAGTGGAGGCGGCAGCAGCAGCTGCTGAAGCCTCTGACGCCGTCAGTATCGCCGCCACAGCGGGCAGTGCGGTTGCCTCGGCAAATGCCTGCAGGCCTCCCTCCCAGTCACCGGTACGCTGCGCCGCCTTTAGGTACGCTGTGAGGTCAGCACTGTTGCGAACAAGGTGGCCGCTGCTGTGGATACTCAAATGACTGGCTCGCCGCTGCGCATCCTCGCGCTCCATGAGCTCAAAGAAGTCCAGTTTCTCCTTGTTCGCCGCCGTCGTGGACACGCTGCTCCGGAGAGCGCTACCACGCTTTGCAACATGTTGGCCCCCCATCATTGCAGCAATCCTGCTGCTGCTGGGTACAGCTGAACCGACTGAACTGCTCCCCACCGCGGTCGAAGGAGCTTCTCCGAGACTGCCGGCAAGTTCAGCTGACTCGTGTCTCTTGTAGAGGCGTGCGACCTGCTGCTGAGCACGCTGAGGGGGCAACCTCATGGACCGCGCCAGCACCTGCTCGAGCGTCAGTGGCGGCATCTTTCGATTGCCTCTAATAACCAGAGCCGGATTGCGGGTTTGCTTCCGAAGACGACGCGCAGAAAAAGAAGGGGAGAGAGGGGGAGAGAGGACTGAGGAGATCAAAAAAGAAACAAAAAAAACGGACGCGCCGCTCAGCCCCAAGACAAATCAGCAAAGTTAGTTGGCCCCTTCGCACCAGCCGCTGGGCAAGAAGAGGGAGACAGAAGAGGGTGGGTGAATCAGCGCGACCGTGAGAGCCATTTTCGTAAGAGATGCCGAGAGGTCCGCAGGAGATGCGCGGCGCTCGAGGAGACAAGAAAAGAAATAAAAGGGGAGGCCAATCAATGGGGATACGTAATAGCTGGAGACGCGTACACAGCAGGAAGTTGCGACGGTGTTCACGGTCAATCTCGACGCAAACCGTACAGCGGAACGAACGAAAGAGGAAATGCTTTGCTGCCAATTGATGCTTTTTTTTTCGCTACCACCGTCAAAGCACGACTACCAGCACCGACACAGATTACCAATGGTAGTAGGGGCTGTGTGATGCAGGGTTGCCGTTGCTACTGTGGTCCACCTCCGCACAGGAAGGAGACCCGTCGAATCCGACCAGCAACAAAGCCCTGCATGCGTCCCTCACCTATCCCCCCTCCTACCCCTTGCCAGGTGTGTGCATTCATCGAGGATAGTGGGTAAGAGGGGATGTGGATGAGTGAATGACGCTCTTTTTAGTCCTCGTTTTTTCCAAGATGGTCGTACGATCGACTTGAAATTTATTCAGAGAAACAGACCCACATAGATCGCTAGAGAAAGAGAGAGAGTCACGGACACTTGTGCAGGACGCACATTCGATTTCGCCTTGTTTTACCCCCATCACGAGTATTCCCATCATCACTAACGTAACACATGCACAGGAACACATGTGCGAAAATATGCGAAGAAAAAGATTACCCTTACCCGCCACTACCCACCCTTGCGTCCCCCCTCCCCCCCCCCCCCCCCACACACACAGGGGCAGACGAGAGGTGCGGAGAGAGCGATAAAGAGAGTGAGGTAAGCGGCGGGGAAGGGTAATGGGGTGAAGCATCTGGAGAGCGATAAAGCGATAGCACCAACACACAAGCAGGCACCATACCTCGAAGGGTCAATGGAAAAGAGGAAAAAAGGTGGTAATAAAGAATGGCCGCCATAAACCGGCGCCACGCTCCCGCACTACGAGAAACAGATTCGAGTAAAAAGTGTGGTGGGAGGGCGAACCGACATGAGCAGCAGCGAAGACGAAGGGAGGGGAATGGGAGTAAGAGAGTGAGGAGAGTACGAGTAGGAAGACGGCGCGCAACACACCGCACCGCTCTCCAGTGCACACGTGCAGTCACGCCTACGAACAGGTACACACACACACACAGATACAGCTCTCTCTCTTTTCCTTTATGCGCGTGCCATTGATTGCCCTCACGGTACTTCCCCCTCCCCCCACACATACAGAGTTGTTGTTGCTTTTATTCATCTCCGCGTGGCCACTACCCGAAAAAAGCATCAGAACAAGTCGCAGATGGGATGTGTTGAAAAGGTGCAAGCGCGTCTTCCCCCCTTCGTCGCTTTACTGAATTTTAGAACGCAGCACGTAGTTGAGAATGCCGCCATTCTCGATGTACTTCACCTCCATCTCGGTATCAATGCGCAGCACCGCAGTAAAGCTCTTGCCGTTGCTGCACTTCACGACAATGTCTTGAAGCGGGCGCATCTCTCCAGGTAATTTGACCGAAAAGGACTCCTTGCCGGTCAAGCCAAGCGAGGTGACACTCTCGCCGCCCTTGAATTGCAGCGGAATGACGCCCATTCCCACCAAGTTCGAGCGGTGAATGCGCTCGAAGCTCTCCGCGATGACCGCCTTCACACCCTGCAGGAACGGCCCCTTAGCGGCCCAATCGCGCGACGAGCCGCTGCCGTACTCCTTACCGGCCAGGATTACCGTCGGCACCCCGGCCGCTTTGTACTTCATGGCCGCATCGAAGATGAACATCTTCTCGCCACTCGGGTGGTACACCGTGTACGGGCCCGTCTGACCATCGCCGACCAGGCGGTTGCCGAGACGCGTGTTGGCGAAGGTGCCGCGCACCATCACCTCGTCGTTACCGCGACGCGAGCCGTACGTGTTGAAGTCCTTGCGCTCCACTCCCTGCTTCATGAGAAACTTCGCTGCAGGCGAGTCTTTGGCGATGTTGCCGGCAGGTGAGATGTGATCCGTCGTGATGGAGTCGCCAAAGATGGCGAGACAGGCAGCGTTCTCGATGCTCTTCGCTCCAGGCGGATCGAGCGTCATCCCGTCAAAGTACGGTGGATTGTGGATGTACGTCGACTTGGGGTCCCACTGGTAGAACTCGCCTTCCTCCACCTGGAGCATATTCCATTTCGCGTTCATGGTTGTGATGTTGGCATACACCTCCTTGAACAGGCCCGGCGTCACGAACTTGTTCACCACCTCCGCAATTTCCTCGTTGCTGGGCCAGATGTCGCGCAGGTACACGCCATTCGCGATCGGTTCCTTGTCAAAATCAATATTCGTGCGTCCGGCGAGCGCAAAGGCGATGACGAGCGGCGGCGATGCCAGGTAGTTGGCAGCCGTCAGTGGGTGTATGCGGGCCTCAAAGTTGCGGTTTCCAGAGAGTACCGCTGCGGCAACGAAGTTGTTCTCCGTGATGCACTTGGATACCTCTGGTGCGATCTCGCCCGAGTTGCCGATGCATGTCATGCAGCCGTATCCCGTCGTGCTGAAGCCGAGGGCATCGAGGCTCTTCTGCAGGCCGGAGTTTTCCAGGTATTTGGTCACCACGTGTGAGCCCGGCGATAGAGATGTCTTGATGCCAGGCGCCACCTTCATGCCCTTCTTCAGGGCCTTCTGCGCCAGAAGACCCGCCGCGACGAGTACGGTCGGGTTCGAGGTGTTCGTGCAGGAGGTGATAGCCGCGATCACGACGCTGCCGTGCTCCATCGTCGCCTCCTGACCGTTGACGGTGTACTTGACTCTCTTCGCGTGCTCCCCCTCCGGGATACCGAATCCCTTGAAGCCAGTTTTGGCCGACATGCAGGCCTTGAAGTCCTTCGACAGATCTTTCAGGGGCACGTTGTCGTGTGGGCGCTTCGGTCCGGCAACGCACGGCACCACCGTGGAGAGGTCCAGTTCCAGGTCTTGCGTGTACTCGATCTTCTCGTTGCCCGTTCGGAAGAGCCCAACAGCTTTGACGTAGTTCTCGATGCGGGCTACGTGCATGGCGGTGCGATTCGTACTCCTGAGGTATTTGATCGTCTCTTCGTCGATCGGAAAGTAGCCGGTGGTGGCACCGTACTCTGGCGCCATGTTGGCCAGGGTGGCGCGGTCAGCGACTGAGAGCGCGTCGACACCGGGGCCGTAGAACTCGACAAACTTGCCTACCACACCGAGCTTACGAAGGTTCTTCACGACGGTAAGCACGAGATCGGTTGCCGTGCATCCCTCCATCAGCTTGCCAGTGAATTTGTAGCCAACAACCTGCGGAAGCACCATGGAGAGGGACTGGCCGAGCATGCCAGCCTCGGCCTCGATACCGCCAACACCCCACCCCATGACACCTAGAGCATTGACCATCGTCGTATGCGAGTCGGTGCCGACGACGGAGTCCGGGTATAGCAGCCCGTCCGTGTTAAACACAACGTGGGCGAGATACTCGAGGTTTACCTGGTGCACAATCCCAGAGCCCGGCGGGACAATCAAAAGTTTCTCGAACGCCTTCGAGCCCCATTTGAGGAACTCGAAGCGCTCGCGGTTGCGGTGCATCTCCATTTTCTGGTTTTGCTCCACCGCGTCCGGCGTGTCACTGCAGTCCACCTGTACCGAGTGGTCAACGACAAGGTCGACAGGAATCTGCGGGTTAATGCAACGCGGGTCACCGCCGAGGCGCTTCATCGCGTCACGCATGGCTGCCAGATCCACGACGCATGGTACGCCAGTGAAGTCCTGCAGCACTACGCGAGCTGGCTTGAACGGGATCTCGATTCCCTTAGTACAGTTAACCTTCCAGTCGCAGATGCTTTCTATCGCCGACGATGTCACATCGAATTCATCGCAGTTGCGCACCGCGGACTCTAGGAGAACACGGATGGAGAAAGGGAGGTGGCAGTACTTGGCACTGATCTCGTTGATCTTGTAGTACTTGGCGCTACCGCCGTCGGCCTGCAGAGACGTCAGGAACTTGGCATTGAAGGGGTTTGGGCGAGGACACTTCTTGGCTAGCTGTATGCCAGTGCGGAACATTTTTCTCAACCAAAGAGAGGAAAGGGTGGGGGAGCTCTTGTACAGATGGTGTAATCAGTTCCTAAGCCAGAAATGACAGCTATAAATACGAAAGGGCCGATACACAGGCACAGGGAGATATATATAGATATATATAAAGGCAGAAAAGGCAAAAAGTTGGTGCTCCCTGTATAACCTCTTCCCAAGAGTCTTCTTATTTGCTTCTTCGCCGACTCCACGTCGTATGTGCGTGCGTGCCCCAAGTGAGGAGAGTACGTGTATGCGTCTGTGCTGATAATAAAGGGCAAGCGCAAGGACTGGCTCTGCGTGGGTGCTGTTTGTCTGTCGCCAAAGAAGCAATTTATTTGCACCCAGCAAGCACTAAAACCACAAGGAGAGAAGAGAGGTAAACGGGCTACTTGCTGAGGTACAAATGTCCCCCTCCCCCGACTGCGACTAAAGCTGGAAGTGGAAGTAGCAAAAGAGATGGAGGGGAGGGAGAGAGGGAAGAGAGGTGGAGAGGGGAGAGAGGTGGGGGGGGGGAGGGAACGTAAGCTGGAAGTGATAATGTTTGGTTCTTGTCCGGGTGTAAGTTCTGCGTACCTGTATATTGCCCTGTGTGTGTGTTAGATTGGGTGAGGAGGGAGGGGGTTCGATTCTGTTTCTTCAACTTTTTCTTTTCGATTCTTCTTACATGCAGAGAGGGGGAGTGTATAGAGTGAATAGCACTGTTAATCTACGTCACCAGTGCGTATGAGTGGGTCGGGTGGGTGGGGGAGGGCGAGGGAAGAGGGAGGTATGAGCGAGCTGCATGTAACCTGGTGTGCGCAACAGCAACACAGAGGCACACCATTCACACACGCACAAAAGGGGAGAAGAACAGCAACCGGAGTGTGGGGAAGGGGGTCAAAACACACCACCACACACATATATATATATATATATATATATATATATATATATATTGAAAGAGGAAGATGCAGAGCAGAGTGTCACTGTCTCCAAGAGTAGGTGTGGTGCGACGGTGTGAAGAGCATTAAACACCCATGGGTGCATTGGAGCGTCACGCAGCGACGAGGTCACCTATGGAGTTGTGGTCGCACACAGCCCTGGGGACTTGAAAACGGGAAGGCAGTCGCCCGGTTACGCGCGTACAAGTTGCCCGTCTGTATCATCACACCTATACCACCAGCGACGCCGCCGAAGTATTCAGGCCATCTCCGCTGAAGGAGAAGGCCTGAATACCCACGCCACGGCAGCCGCCTGCGCCTCGTTTGGGTTGCTTTTGCGTGTGAAGTTTTGCCTTTTCCTCGTTTTTGTTCGATTCTACTCAACTGCGTCCCAGTCAGTGGGGGGAGGGGGGGGGGAAGAGTCAAATGACTCTGCATGAAATCTATGGTAAGCAGCTGAAATTTGGCTGTCCTTCTTGCGCTCTAATACGCGCTGGTCTGCCGCTCTCTCTCTCCCTGCCCTTTTCATTGAACCCGTCATCTCGACCACCCATCGAGCTCACCATCGGCACCACCCCTCACCCACTCCTGAGCGCACCCATGCACGCAGATAAACCGACGACTTCGCCATAGTGGGCGGTAGAGCACAAAAGGCAAAAGAAACGAAAGGAGAGCGTCCCGACGGTGATGGCTTGAGGGGAAGGGAGCGGCGAGAGGCGATCCACGGAGGATAGAAACAGCATACACAGGTATATCATGTAATGCAACAACGCAGAGAAACGTAGGAGAGAGTGGAAAGAAGTGGCGTCACTCTTCCTATCCGGAGAACTCAACGCTACGTGACAGCTCTGTGACGCAGCTGGTGGTGCAGGGACTCCAGCTGACTGCCGTACAGCTTCACCATCTCCGTGCTGCGTCGCCGCTCCGCTGCAAGCTCCTGCTCCGCCCTTTCGAGCGCCGCTTCGTACCGCAGTCGCACACGGGTGGCCTCCTCACTGTAGCTCTCCACCTGCACCAGCAGAGCAGCCTCCTTGTGCTGATGCTCCTTCAGTGCCTGACGCAGGCGCAGCACCTCTTCGGGTGACGGCGTGGTGACTGGTGGAACAGGGAGGACGAGGGTGGAAACGCCATCAGCTGACACGGCTTTGGCGGCGCAACAGAGACGTGTGTTTTCCTCTCGAAGGCAGGCAGCCTGGCGCCGGGTGTAGCGCACTTCCTCTTGCAGCTGCTCGACTGTTCGAACCAGCTCCTCCACCTGGTCGAGCGCCTCGCGCCGCTGCCGCGTCTGCCGCGACATCTCATCTTCCCAGTGACGTTCCGCCGTGCGTAGTCGATCGCGCCAGTATGCCTCAATCGACTGCAGCTGCCGCGTCACCTCTGCTGGACTCACTGCGGTTGCACTTGCCACGAGCAGATCCGATGTGGCGCCCGCCACCCTCTCTCTCGCTTCCACTGCCGCGTCACCACTCGGCGCCCATTGCGGGGAAGTGGTTGCTCTCAGAATTCCCATCACCGGCGCCCGCGCCGCCGCCTCCAACTTAGCGGTCAGTTCCCGGTTCTCCTCTCGCAGGGCATCCAGCGTGGCCTGGAACTGCGCTCGGCGCTTTCGCTCGTCGGCCTTGTACCCCTCCACCAGCTCCGCCGCCCGCGCTTCCGCTGCCGCCATCACTTGCTGCCCCATGATGCGCACTTGTTGATCAGCGTTCTCCAGCCTCGCGTGCAGCGCCGCCACCTCACGCTCGTGCGTATTTAGCTCCTGCTGTGCCACGAGAGCGGTCCAGTATGGGTCCAGGTGCATCGAATGTGAGCGTGATGGCAACGATGAAGATAATGCTGCATCTGCTGCTGATGTTGCCTCTTCCCTGGCAACGACTTCTCGAGAAGGATTTGGTTGAGCTCCGGCAAGGTCCGGAAGAGCGTCCAAGTGCACCACCATCAACGGACCGAGCCCCGCCCAAAACGGCTCATCCAGGTAATCGATGCTGCCGCGCGGCGAAGAGGTATGCCTAGCTTCAGCTGTAGGTATCACCTTGATAGAGCGGAGCGGCGGCGGTGGCGGTGGTGAAGGGGGGCCTGGAACGGCGGGCGAGCTAGAAGCGGAAGGCAGCAGCGAGGATACAGAGGACCTTGGGGATGCGGTGCGCGACTGTGGCGAGCGCTCGGCGCCCGGCGTCTCAGAGTATGACGCCGGCACCACCGTTTCCTCCTTACTGTGGCGTGAGTTCGTGGGGGTAGGGCGAGCGTATGTGGCATCGCGTCTGTAATCGTTGGAACGTAGCCGCGATGACGGCAGTGGCGTTGGCACCGCTTTGGCTTTGATGACCAGCGAACTAGAACCCATCGGCGCGCCGCTGCCCTCCTTGCAACTGTTTACCAAAGAGGTCTGTGACCAGGTGTCGCTTGCTTCATCGGGCTGTACGGCTGTGGCCAGTGGTCCGCGATACTGACACGCTGAGGCGCTGTTCTTGCCGCTCTCAGCCCCCACTGCGGTAGGCGAGAAGAGGCGGAGGCGATTGCTCAGCACACGTGAAGATGGGGACTGAACAGTGCCCATGTCATACGAGTTGCCATTCCCTAGTGACCATCGCCGCTGCAGCACTGCTCGTTGAGAATGGTTCGGGTCGTTGCTAAGACAGCCACTCTGCATGCCTATGTTCTCATGACTCTCATCCATGCAGCTCCCCTGAGTGTCGTCGTCGTGATCCTCTTTGAACACCCACACTGCGGGTGAGTGAGAGCGCGCCGTCGTGGCAGACGCGGAGGTTGCAGTCGCCAGGACGGTCAACGCTGATGACCTGCTCGTTGTTGGCGCGGTTACACACCGCTGTTGCAGCGACGAGAGCCACGGCTCTTCGACGCAGCTGGACGAGGACAGTCTAAAGGTTTCCCCTGCTTCTATGGCCAACGTTGCACCATCGTCGCCATACCAACCGCCATCTTCACCGGCACTACAATTGCCCTTTGCCTGAAGCCCCGAAGAGACTGTCGATGTGTGGCTGCGGTGTGTAACGGCGGCATCACTCCAACGGAGCCCCGCATGTCGGCCCCCCCACATGTGCTTTGGTGATTGTTGGTGACTTCTCAGGGAACTAAAAAGAACGAGGAAGAGACTGCGCAACACTCTCATGCAGTCCTATTCAAGACCAAATGAAAGGGGAGAAATAACTGATGTAACGCGATAAGCAGTACACACTCCAACGCATGTTTTCCCACCTCGTCCTAAGTGACGAGTTTTCAACCTCTGTGGCGGACTATACCAATCAGGTACCCCTCCGCGCGCGCGTTCCCAACAACCTCTAGCACTGGCAACGCTAGCAATACGACTCCTGCTGTGTTCAGGTCATCATGCAGTAACTCTACGCACAAATGGGTCGACTCATGTGTCCCCCCTTTTTCCTGCACCCCCAAGAATCTCTATCGTGATGAAGAGTCGAGAGGGTGGTGGGGGGGGGGGGGGAGGAGTTAGGCGCTTGCAAACACTTGATTCCGCGATATCTGAAATGTGCAGGATTGCAAAAATGGGGTAAAGAGAGGGTAGATGATCAGTGAGGCATGTCGTTGGAATGGAGGAGAGTACGTTGGCTCACCTTTCATCCTCATCATTATGTCCTTTTTTTTTCACCTGTTCGCTCCTCCCTGTTCTTCATTTATTCGTGCCGCACGCTTTCAAGAAGCAGCAGAAAAATGAGCGCCCACCGTACATGCCCCCGTGCGAGAGAGACAGAGCAGCATGACAGCCTGTTTTCGCTCGCCCAAGAGAAGGCGAGCTTGGGCTGTTGAGGGATTCTGTCAAGGCTGGATAAAGCGCCTAGCTGGTCGGTGTGCTTGTGTGGGCGCTTCAGAAGAGAAAAAAATGGAGAAGCGGGGCAGACACACCTCGCTGCCCTTCAAATACAGACACCTGCGCACACCCGTTCGCTCCCTTTTTACTGGTAGGGTTGAAAGGAAAGAGCGGTAGCGGGGGGGGGGGGGAGGAAGAAAAGTGGAAACGAGCATGCGAGATGCGTGAAAGATAGAAGGGGGGGGGGAAGTAAACGAGGAGAGGGTGGTGGTGCGGCCGTGATGAGCACGCAATACACCTCTCCTTCTGCACAAGCGCGTATCCATCGACACATAAACGAGCGGGTCCTGCAGTCCTGCACATCGACTGAAGAAACGATGCCGCATCTCTCACGCACATGCACATAGGCACGCGTGCAGACGTACTTTGCAGGACCCTGTCACACCCTCTCTCCTTCCAGTGGAGAGAAAATACGCATGTGCCTTCGGTACGTACGTTGTGGAGTAGAGGAGGTTGCTTGACCTCGTTGTCCCTTCCTTCCTCCTCACCGTGAGTGGCGATACGGCTTCTCCTTCTCCCTCCTGCCACGTTGCAGTGCTATTTTGCTTGCTTGCCTGTCAGTTGAGCAGAATTGTGGAACTTTCCAGTTGGCCTACTCGGCGCTGAGACGAAGCTCTTCTAATAAGTTTGCATGGATGTATGTGTGTATGCAGTCTTTCCCTCTTTCCCACATGTCGCAGAGAGGGGGCGGAGAGGGTGGTGAGGACGCTCTCTTGGAGAGGCGGTATGGGTAGTTGCTGGTCGGCGAATGAGAGGCCACGAGAATGTAGACGAGCAGAGAACGAGAGAGGCGGGTCTCATAGGAAGGCCCTCTCTCCCCGGGTGACATGAGAGGGTGCGGTGGGGAAGTGGGCAGGTGTGCGGCTCGCTCAACTGGTAAGCGAACCAAACACAAACAGCGAGGGATAACCACCTGAAACGAGAAAAACAAAAGTATCCTCTAGCCTGCTATGGCCTCCTGCTTCCCCCCCCTCCCGTGATGTTGCCGCCGGGGCAACACCCTCACCCATCAGTCCAACTTCTCTCTGTCACTGTGCCCTTGCTCTTGCGTGCGGTCGCGTACGCCCTCAAAGCACGATGTCCTTCACCCCGCTTCTCTCTCGTTCTCTCTCCACACCCTCCCACAGACGGCGTCCAACCTCTAACGTATGAGCCTAATCCACGCCCATCTGCACGCACGCACAGAAGGGGGAGGGGGAAGGGAGACAGGGGGGAAACAAAAGAAAGCCTTGCAACCCCCCCCCAACAAGGAAACGAAAAGCGTAAGTCATACGAAATCAGTGGCCAAACACAAAGGGAAAGGCTATTATGAGTACAGGGGAGACTCAGCTCAGAAACAAACCAACGAGCACACACGAAATCCCCTCACTACGCCGCCAGCACGAGTCCGCCATGTCTCTCCTTCGCTTTGTTGTTGTCGCTTTGTTTCCCCTTTTAAAATTTTATCTCCTCTTCAGAAGTGCTCTGATAAGACACAGTCAGAGAGCATAAGAGGGGGAGAAGAAACAGAGCAAGCGCACACGCACGCACATACCCACAGAGAGACATGCAAGGGCACAGACCATATGTGTGTGTTTTTTTCGTGGAGAGGGAGGTGGTGGTGGTGGTGGGGAGAAAGAAAGACACCCACGATGAACACGTACATCGACAAATGGGGGGAGGGAAGGGGGGGGGGAATATGGAAAAGCAACGGCGAAGTACAGGTGCGTATGCAGCAGCCACCCATATGTGTGGGAGGTTTCTGGGAATCGGAAAGAGGGGAAGGGATAGGGCTTCGTGTATTGCTTCTCGTCTTATGGTGCTACGACTCTCGCCTACCTGTCCGAAACCGCTGCGCCGTTTTGCTCCTCCCTCGTTTGTTTGGTAGTAGACATGCTTTGCATCATATTTTTTCTGCCCTCCTCTGCCCACAAGACACACGCGGAGAGAGAGAGAGAGGAGAGAGGGGGGGGGAACGGATGATCAACAGGTGCTAAAAGTCATCTTCGTCTTCATCTACGTTGCACTTGTCATCTGCGTCGTTGCTGTTGTCATCGTCGTCAAAGGAGGAGTACTCTTCATTGTCTATGCCACCTGAAGTGACAGCGTGGGCTGCTAAACCAACAGCCGGAATGGGGCCCAGCGGGGCCGCCGCGGACAGCCCGCCGATGCGCTGCATTGCTGATTGCCCTGCTATCTGCCTCTCTGCCGGGGCATACTCCTCAGCCTCGGAGGACGACGCCGTCGAAGCTGACGTCGATTGCGGCGAAGAGCCAGAGTGATCGCTGTCAGACGCAATTTCCTCTTCGTCGTCATCGTCACCACTCTCCGCGTGGGCGTTGGCGGACGTAGTAGCGGCAGTTCCTACTGCCGCCGCCGCCGCCGCAACCGCCGGAGCCGGCGTTGGGCCTGCCTGCGCCCACATCTGTGCCCCCGTCCGAATATCATAGCTCTTGTTCTTCCCCGACTCGGAGCTCGCGGCCGGCATTAGACGCAGGGCCAGCAGCTCCTCGATCTCAGGCGGGCAATCCAGAGCACCGTAGCTGGCGTAGCGATCCTCCATCGAGAGGTGGTGATCAGGGAAGTGTACGTCAAAGTGCGGCTTCGGCAGCTGCGGCTCCGTCGGTGTGAAGTCGTACACGTGGACAAATCTGTTCGCCTTGGGGTCCAACCGAGCCTCCGCAAACAGCCGCCGAAGCCCTGGTAGGCGCAAGTGAAATGGATAGAAGGAGATGTGGTGGCTCATCTCCACGACAGGGTCGGTCGAGGTGAAGATGTACAACTTGATGTGTTCGCAATCGCGCGTGCGGAGCTGCTTGCACGCCACGTGGATCGTCATGTTCTTGCAATTACGTAGGAACACGCTCCCTTCGCACGCGGCAATCACCAGCTCGCCACCCTCACAGTCATCGACGGTCATGCTGTCTAGCTCATCTAGCACCGCCGTGTGGCAGTCTGTCAGATACTCGATCTGCACCTGCTGCCCGGAGACTTGATTGTGACGCATGAAATGACGCTTCTTCCACTTGGAGATGAAGTACGTCGTGTTCTCGCCACCAGGCTGATTGTGGTCGGAGGCAGTATCATCGATGTCCTCGGTGTTAGTGTCCTCTTCCTCAGCAGCAGCAGCCGGTGTCCCAGTCGCAGCGGTGGACGGCACCACCCCAGTTACCCTGCCATGCACAAGCGCCGACAGGCAAGGATCGGATCGATCGTCGACTGCGATGTGCAGCTGTTCCTGCAGCTCTGCACTGGTGCGCAAAGCCACTTCTTGCAGCCCAGCCTCTAGCTGCAGCACTCGTGCCGTGTACTGCAGGCCGAGGTACTGCAGATACTCTTGCACAATGCTCAGCTCTGTGACACCATTCTGCTTGGCATCCCTGAGTGCAACAGTGGGGTGAAACACCAAAGGCTGATGGACACCTGAGTTGTTGTTGCCGCCGGTGCTGACAGTTTGCAGTGCTGCCTCCATGATCATGGCCCGCATCTTTCCGTACTGCCCGGATGCCTCGAGCTTCTCGCGTATGATGCGCTCCGTCTCAACCAGGGTGCTAGACGCCATTACGAACGACGCTTTTCTGCGCGGGCTGCTGTAAATGTGAGCGCGTTCGTTCCGCCTGCTCTCTCCCTTTAGTGCTGTGAAGTGGAGATACTGCTTGGATCTGTGGGGAGGTGCGACACTGTGGTACATGCCAGTCCACACAAGCAGAGACGCGTGGCGTGTGCGGATGTACGCGACAAGTCAGAGCGCATAAAGATAAAGAAGGGAGAATACGCCAAGCAGAAGGAGAGAGGTTATGAGAACAATGAGGACGTAGGGGAGCACGTCAGGCATATAAAAGAGAGGAGATTCAGTAGGTGAATAGAGGCAGAGGAAGACGAGATGAGTTGGGATAAGTGAAGAGAGGGAGGCAGTTCACCGTAGAGAAAGAGAAGCACACGCAGGCAGGTATCTATAACAACTAAGAACCGACGTTTCTGCGAGTCTGTGTGCGTGCGCGCCTAAGAGCGTTTCTTGTTTCAATGTGTCCATTCTGCCACCGAACACGAGTCAAACTCTACTCTGCACCCGCCCCTGCCACAGACCCATCACCCGGTGCGAAGCAGCGGCAGACACACCTTACGGCATTACCCCGACTCAGTCACCTCAGCACGACCTCTGCATCAAGCACCACCCACCCCTGCCTCGCATGTAGCCTCAGAGCCGCTCTCATCATGCCGGCCGCTACCTGGTGCACCCCTCGGGGTGGCCCACGCTTCCCATACGAGCGGGCAGCGAGGGCCTGGTGGGATGCGTTCGAGTGACGCTGCCCTATCAATGTAGATGGCACAAGCGTGTTCACTGCTGCAGGTTGCTCCGACGCAACGTCATCCACAGCAAGACTGGCGACATCAGTGCCGATACATTGCTCTGACCTCCTTACGTTCTAGACGCTTGGACCTGTCACCGCCAGAAGCGGTTCGGCATTGGCAGGGATGAAGGGAGCCCATTTAGCCTCTTCACACAGAGTGAGTACTGAACCTTGAGATATCACACCAATATATTTCCCATCATCAGGGCTAAGCGCGGACAAAAGACAGCAGCCGCTGATCAGTGAAGAAGTGTGTAAAAGATGAGCGTCGCATATTCCTCTCCCAGAGCAGCCTCACTACACTACCCGCTTTCGACTCCACAGGCGACCTTTTTTTTTGGGGGGGGGGGCGAAGGAGCACGCACGCACGCACACACAGACACACAGGCAGATACATATACATACATGCATATGCGCATAAATGTACACTTTAACACAATCGAAAGGGGGGGAAAAAAGAATAGGTGGCGTAAGTAAAAAAAAAAAGCCAAGTAATCGTGGAAAGTGTCCACACCTTTGGTGATCTCTCTCAGTTACTCTTTCCACGCACACACAACCGCTGCCCTCTCTCTCTCCTTTCTCCTTTTAATACTCTGTTCACCTCTCCAGTGAGGTAACACGCCATATCATCGTTCTCCGTTGTTGTCGGTGTTGATGTGGAGGTGTACGCATGCATGTCTCTGTGTGTAGAGGTGGAAAGAATGTCATCAAGAAGGGGCTTTCTGTATGCTCTATCTTACGCCTTTCAGTCATGTCGCCGGTATAACTCACGTTGCCTCCATACTTCCTGCCCCGTCTTTTCTTTTTCCGAGCATCTACGCCTATGCATTATCCTCGAAGCCGGTACTTTTTTTTTCTTCCTTCGTCGCCATTCTTTGTGTGTGCGTGTGTGCTCCACTACTACTAAAACAAGTTGAAGAATATGCGCGTACCCCCACCGTTGACGACGATGACTCGGAAACGACGTAAAAACAAATGCAAAAGAGATACACCGCAATGAGCAAGAGCGAGTAAAGAACAGAGAGAGAGGTGATGCGGAGAGGTCATTCAGCCTGAACGACGACAGGGCAGAGGGAAGGAAAAAAAAGGAAAACCAACAACGGGGCGCGAGAGGGACACAAAACGGCGCGCGTGGTCAGCTTTTGCATTCGCTCTTTCGCACACCAACTTTACCCAGTTTGAGAGGAAACGCAAACAAGAGGGGAAGAGGTAGGTGGAATTGTTGAGGTCGTGGTAGTGGGGAGGGGGGAGCAGCGGGCTCGAGATCAGGAGTCGAAAACCAGACAAGCATCCTTAAGTTTCTCGCACCTTTTCTCTCTCCTCCCCGATTCAGCACTTCCTAGGCACAAAGACATACTTGCACAGTTTCCTCAGGGCCCACGCATTCACACGCAACCCATCACCACTTGGAAAGTGTTACCCATGAAGATGTCACAAAGCGAAGCGAAGGGGAGGAGGAGATGACATAAGCCCATGGAAACCACACCCCCCCACACATACAGGCCAATAGGGGAGAAAAGCAGAAACGTGCCCAAAAATGGAGAATGCAAAAGAAAAAAAAAGATGGAGGCTAACACAGACGCGCAAAGTGCACGCACGCACGCGGAGGATGTGATGGGAAGAGAGAGGGCGGCGGTGGCCATAGTAATGACTGCGGTTATAAAAAGAGAGCCGATTCCCTCATCTAAGCAGGCAAACCCAGAAGGAGGAAAACATCAAGACAGTACTGCACAAACGCACTCTACATACGCATATATAGATGGATGAAAATGCAAAGCAACACGCAGACATCAAAAGAAACAAGGTAACGCAGACGCAGCCGAGCGATGGAGAGAGAGACGGAGAGAGACGGAGATCAAAAGGTTCACCACGCTTACAGACAAACATACACTAGGCAGGGAGAAGCACCATGGGCACGAACAACGAAGAGAAAACAAAATCAGGTGCACAGAAACGATTAAGAAAAAAAAGGGTAAGAATAGCACACATGCACCGAGAAAAGGAGAGAAAGAGGAACACAAGGAAGAAAAGGTGTAGAGGTTTTATGTGGTTGTATGTTTTTTTCGCTTGTCTGTGGCGAGTGTTCCCCCTTTTTTCTGTGTTTTCCTCGCTCTTCTCTCGTTTCCTTTTGGTTCTTGTGGTGCATGCGGCGGCAAACAGTGAAGTCCTGGAGGACGCACTATCGCAAAACAAAAGAACAAGAATGGCAGCCACAACGAGGCAGCTGGGAGAGAGGGACATCAAAGAGACGCAATGGGGGAGAGAAGAGGGGGAGGGAAGCGGGTTGTCACTGTATAGCATCAGCGACGATCAGAACACAACACACAAAAGTAAACAAAAAAGTGACTTCGCAAACGATGGAAAACATCGACAGGAGGAGGAAACCGTACAGTTCGCTCAAAAGTCTGCGCTAACTTCTATTACATCCAACAGTCATTGTGAGCCCAATCAAAGCAAGCCTTACTCGCAAACCTGCACATACAAAAATGGTTGCCTTGCTTTCCCACTCACTCCCCTTTCGTCCTACGCTATTGCTGTTCCTTGAAATTCGCCCAGGGGAAAGCTGCGATGTCGCGTTTGTAGTGTCACCGCTGCTTCCCCATTCCCTTTGCTACCTCCGCCTACTATGGCATGTCTAAGTCCCTTGACGTGTCGACCCAATGGATACGGTACTGGCGACTTCTGGCTTTTCCTTGGTTTTGCCGGCAGTGGGGCTTTCCGCAGGCGCATCCGCACCCGCACTGTCGCCTGTGGACACGGCAGCGCTCGTGAACGGTGACGTCTCCTCTTTCGACACCGCGGGTGACGGCTCATCTAGCAGGAGGTGCAGCGCCGTGCGGACGCGGCGGTCCAACAGCCTCGGCTCCTCCTCATACTGATAAAAGAGAAATCCGACGGAGAGCAGATATACGGTGCACACGAACCAGTGCCGCGGATAGGGCAGGCGGCCGCGCAGGTTCTGTGTCAGTAAGAAGGAGCGAAGTGCTTGCATGGAGCAATACAGGGCGAGATCCATGCGACGTCTCTTCGGTTCTAGTAGCGTTGCCACTCCGGCAAGGGAGCACAGCGCCGTCACTGTCTTGGTGCCTCCGCCGCGGTGTTGCACGCCAAAGCAAGCGGAGCGCAGGATAACCCCAATGTACAAGGCGAGAACAAGGGAGCTGATCAGCATCGAGCGTACGTTGTGCGTGATTGTGGAGACCGGGTTTGTCATGAGGCGTCTGCGCTGGAACACCAGCATCGACACGAGTCGCTGCGGGCCGTAAAGCGGCATGCCAATGGTAAGTATGTTCTTGACGATGAAGACAACGGCCCACATGTTGCACGAGTAGCCGCTGTGCGCCACCTGGCAAAGAATATTAGCGCCGCGTTGGCCAAAGTTCTCGATCACGGGAAGTTTCTTCGACCAGCAGTAGTCTACAAGATCGGGGATAAGACGCTCGCGGCAGAACCCAGAGTGGCCGCGGATGAGCTTTTCATGATAGGTGGAGATACGGTTCAGGAAGCCTTGGTACGACTTTGGCAGAGTGTTGGGATTGAAGAGAGTGCCGTAGCCAATTTGGGCGGAGCTCAGACACATGAGCACCACGTCGTAGTAGTAGAACTCCTGGACGACCTTTGGCATGCGTGGCAAAAGGTGGCGCTGTGAAAAGGTGTGGGCACTGCGAACGAACAGGTACAGGCACAGCTCCGTGCGCGTCTCCTTGTTCATGACAAAGGCAGGTGTGGCACTAATACAGCCGGCCAGCAGCGACACGAACTTCTCCGAGGCTCCAAATGGCTTGAGAGTGCGGAGGAGCGTCTGCCGACAGAAACGGAAGCTCGAGAAGCCGGCGAAGACGGTTGCCCACTTTAGAGGATCCAGCGAGAGGAACTCGGACGGGATGCGGGCTAAGAACGCTCTCGAGACACCACGCTTCACTAATGCCTTCATAACTCCTATGAGAATGCGACCAATGGCTGCGTAGATGCTATTACGAATAACAACTTTCATTGTGTGCTTCAATGAGTAATGTTTGCAATGCTGAATCTCTCGCGACTCACTAGTGCTGGGGCTTCCGAGCTCCTGCATTTTCGCCCAGCAAAGTAACGTTTGCGAGGCTCAACCTACTCTTCAGATCTTGCCACGATTTCTGTCTCTCAGCACCGTCTGGTGTTGATAACTTCTTCTCTGCACCAGGGAGATGCTAGGTACCGTCTACAGTGTGGGAGAAAACTTGTAGCGCAAGCTCCCTCTACCACTGTTTTTTAATGTCAACAACAACAAAAAGTGGTCCTTGTGGTGATTTATATGATTTGCTTCCGAGGCAATTAATTCATTAGCTGATCAGCACAGAAGGGGAGAAAGTTCGTGCTGTTAACGACGTTGGACAGGGGGAGGGGTCGAGGTAACAGAAAATGCAAGAGGAGTGAGCAAGGAGAGAGCAGTTGTCTTTCGTTTGGAGCTGCATGTGCCGCAAAGAGAAACAAAGTCGAGATTTTCGTTCTTGCTGAGTTGCTAGGGCTACCTCGTCACAAATCAAGAATCGAAAGGCTTTTTTCTGCCTACTTCCGCTTGTACGTTGGCGGAGATGACACCACTTCAGAATGACTGCGTTGCAGCGAGAATCAAAACGCGAAAAAAGTGGTAGAGACATGAAAAGAGGCATAGGACACAAAAGTCATCGCAAGGACGCATCAAGAAAAAGAAGACCCCCAAGCGAGACAGACCGCAGTACTAGAGATCAGAAAAGAAAATCTCTTTCTCCCACGTGATCGAATCTTTGTTCACACGCCTCACAAGTATCATCTCTCCATCTTTCTCGAGGAACCCTTTGGCTGCCCGCACATTTGATTCGTCGAGGGTAATAAACCGCGCCTTACGTTCCGCCTTCTTGCGAATCCGCTCGCGCCGCTGCGCTTTCTCTCGCTCCAGTCTTTCACGAGTCGCTTGCAAACGGGCTGCTTCTTTCTTCTGCTGCTCCTCTAACCCCTTTGCCATCCTGGCCGCCTTCTCAGCTTCCTCGGCAGAGTCGTCAACATAAAAATGAAAAGCGCGAACGTGAGTCTGTCTGTCGCCCTTAGACTCGGCCTGCAGAACAAGTAATTTTTTCTCGTCGCTGTCAGGCGCTTTCAGGGCAAACGCAAGAAAGGGAGAGCGGGCTGTAGCGCTACTGACAACGGGTAACTCTGGGGTTTCTGTTGTAATAGTGTGTCGCTCTTTGCCGTCGGCGACATACCACTTGGCTAGCTCAGACGTTTCGTTTGAGCACGCGTACTGAAGCTGTACTCCAGAGGAGAACATGACAGACGCTGGTGGTGTAGATACGTTCAACATCTTCACAGTCGACCAGTACTTACCAGCATAGCCAGATGACACACTTGTGTAGTAAAGTCTGTTGAAGGATGATACTACAGACAGCTTTCGACCTCCTTCATGAATCAAGTAATGCTGCTCAGCTTCTTCCAACTTCGAGATGACGGAAATCGCATGGTAAACAAACCCATCCTCTGAACGGAACACAATAACCTTCTTTTCGTCTGCCTCGTTTACAGCTGTCGACACAAAGATGTACGCATCCTCTTCTTTCACGTAAACCGCATGCCCGTTAAAATAAACATCACTCAACACCCCAGTCAACTTGTCGCCCTTGAACACAAAACGTTTAATGCTACTTTCTTTGTGGATGGCGCCATCGCGGGCCACGAACGAAATAGCTGCATACTCCACGTCCCCATCCTCCGGCTGCTGAGCTTGCTCGTGGGGGCAGAACAGCTGATGGCCGATCATGACCCCCCTCAAACAGATGTCGCCCACATTTTCCACTGCTTCAAATGTCAAACCACTATCAAAGGTGCAGTGCGTAGACTTAATCGAGTCTAAGTTTTCACCATCTGTAGCAACAGTGTGGAAGCAGAGCGAGGTGTTAGAGAACTGAACAGTATGTTGTGATAGCTTGGCCTCCGTTCCAACAAGTGTATTTTGAGTCAACTCTACACGCAAAGCACCTGCACCAATGCAAACAGACGCAGTAAGAAATAGCACAGCAACAATATAGCAGGGCATGATTATGTTACCCAGAGTAGCGTGTTTCTCAAGAACCAGGAAAAGAAGAGTGAATGCTAAGAAGTCGATAATACACGGTAAGATGCTAGAGCAGGGGAAAAAGAAGGACTCAAAAGATGAACGGAAAAGGAGGTGAGGTATACTTTCTTGACATTTAAAGTAGGTGTCTTGTGGCATCAGCCATGATGACATTATTATTATTAGTTTATCTCAGCGCTTTAGGTTCGCGATGAGCATCCGCTACCTATCTTTGCTTCTGCCCTCAATCTATGTAGAGGCATTTCTGGCTGTGCGACAGAATAAACGTTACAGAGGTAATACTGGGCTTGAGGTGCTAGAGCAATGCTCAATTTTTTTCTCCTCTTCCATGCACAAGCCTTCTCAGCCTGCACAAAGCAATGCAACTATTTTTTTCAAGCATTTTTTACGGTCAGAGTTTTTTTTTTCGCAGCTTCTTTCAAAAATCCTATTCTCTCAGCACCGACATCGCACTTTTGCATACAAAGGGGAAAAAATGATTTCTAAAACAGAAAAAGACCCTACGACAACATCTGCCGCTACTTCTGCATGTTCGTCACTTTCAGGGAAACATAAGGATATTCCTGCTGCAAAGCACCAGTATCAACAATCACATCATTTGCCAACGGTGTCGTCAAATCAGGGTACACCTGGGCAATTCGTTTGCGGATTTCAGCTTCTTTATCTACAGGCACCTGCAGCACCACAGCAATGAAACGTGGCGGAAGGCCGAACTTGAGCAGCGCCTCGATAAACACTCGCACCGCCTTAAGGTGAATCCAGGCAACGTAGCAGGTGCAGTATTGCTGCCATAGCAGCGTGTAAAGCGCCTTCTTCTCCTTTTCGGCCTTCTGCTGCAGCTTCTTCAATTCGGCGAAAGAAAGCTCGTCGGTCCCTTCCACCTCGCGAATGACATAACGCTTCTTGCGGCACGCCATCTTCACATCATCCATAACTTTCCTAAACATGACAATGCTGTTAAGTACGTATTCCTTGTCTTCGGCCACCATCCGGTTGGACTGCGGGCACACGTACTCGTTCATCTTCCAGTACGTCGCCAGCCACTCTCTCTGTGCTGCTGAAGGTACCGCTACAAAAACGGTGACTAGCAACTCTGTATCAACAAAGCACTGGTAGTTCCGATTATAGAGTGCGACAAGCTCGCGAATCGGGCGAATGGACAGGTTTCCCTCACCCTTCCGGTTCGCTGCTATCAGTTTGTTGCGAGTATCATTGTACTCCGCTAGCATGGCTCGAACACGCTCATCAGCGGTAGTATTAATTCGAGCAAATTTCTCAATAAGGCTTTGAATTGTCTCTTTGGGGTCGAACTGCGCAGTGCTCCACAGGAAGTTCTTGACGTAGCCAGCGGACGACATTTCCTGGGTTTGGTTAATTCGGAACGTTGTCACTACGCTACGAGGCTTTCCAGACGTTTCCTCCATCAGTCCAATCAGCTTCTGCAAAGTGTTCTCCATGATAGGGTCCAGTTTCGCCAACTCATCACTTGCTTCCATAAGAGAGTCCAACGTTCCAACCTTTAGGCTGGGGATGACAAAGTGGCGAAACGTCTGTCCCAGAGGGCCCATGTGACGCACAAGGGCTTCATATTGAGCGGACTGCAGGGAGTCCTGCGAGTGCTGCAAGTAAGGCAGCGCAAGAATGAGAAAACTCTCACTCATCTCTCTCAGGAAGACTACTCTGCCTGTGAAAGCCTTCTGAAGAACGGACAAAGGGTTGGTTTTAAGCGAGTAGAAAATTACATACTCCAAGACCATTGAAGTGTGGAGTGATTAGAAGATCTGAAAATTTCTAACAGCAGCTTTATTGATATGCTCGTTCCCATTGTTTAAACGGCGCATTGGGCTCGCAATGCCGCAAGCTGGTCAGTTCTTTGCAATTAGCTCATAACACCACAGGTGTGAATGAAGCTGCTGCGGGCCACATTACACCCACTGACGCAGTTGCCCCACATCTTCCTAAGTACTTGTCATTTTCATTGCCGTGAGCTCAGTGATTCAGGAACACTGAATAGCATAGGTGCTACTACAAGTGCTTGTAAAGGTTCATCAACACTCCTACAGCTGCAGCCAGTACGAAGAAAAAGCAAGATTTCGTTACCTGGAAAATCACTCGCCTAAATGCGCTCAGGCAGAGAAGGAAAATCATTCATTACCAACGCGCCCATCGTCATAAAACACACGAGTCAAACTTCACTCTACCGGGAACTGCCGCAGGCCCATCGCCCGGTGCCAAGCAACTGTAGACACACGCCTCGCAGCAATGTACCCACTCAGCCGTTGGGGCACGGTCTCTTTCGCAAACCTGAGCCAACCGCCCCCGCTCCTCAGGTCGTCCCGCAGTCGTTCTCATCGTGCCAGTTGCCGCTTTGTGCATTCCTTGAGGTGCTTTGCGTTCCCCATACAAGTGGGTGGAAGGGTCTGTGCGGGATGCTTCCGGTTCGCGCTGATGCTTCCTATCGTTCGAATGGCGCATGCGAGCCAGTTGTCGAGCGTCCTCCCGACAGCACACGGTCTACGACCCAATCGCCGACAGTGTCGCCGAACCGCTGTGGCTTCTCCGTCGCGGGTGCTTGGGCTTGTCGCCGCCAGGCGTGCTTCGACATTGGGGGGGGGGGGGGGGGCTGCTCGACTTACAAAAACAGTAAACGCTGCGCTGCAATCCTGGGCACTGGGGAACGCCTTGTCAGAGCCGTTGGGGCGGGATGCTTTCCATGGGCGGATCGATGGCACCCTCGTATATCTGGTGCATCTCCTCATCACTTGGTGGCCGTGGGCGGCGGTGCTGGGTCGGTTAGCTGCCACATAGCGGTTGATGCCGCCGATGGTCTTATCTCCACGGTGTGGGGGTTCTGGGCCAAGTACGGTTCCCCCTTCTCGGGCACCAGTGGTTCCCGTGGTTTCTCCGGCACACCGTGCCCCAGCGCATTCAATTAACTCAACGACACTGTTTTTTTCTTTCCTTTGTTCAAGGTGAGAGGGAGTGAATAGCATAGTGATTCAAAGAGTTTTGGTGCGGCACGCTTCTTACCTTCCAAAGTTATTCATTTAGCCCTTCACCAGTGACGCTCATGACTAACAAACGCGCTAGAATGCATTTCAAACATTTGAACAAATGTTTACTTCTGAGTTTTGCTTTCGCTGAGAGCGCTCTTTCAAGCAGTCAACGGCGAAGGTTGTTGTGGTGAGGAGGCTGCTGCACAGAAGCTGTCGTTCATAATGACCAATGAGTATCTGATACGGCTGCAAAACGGATGATGTTGGGTGTCTTCACTGCTATCAAGGACATGATCGTTTTGTCAATAATAAAAAAAAAAGACGCACCCACACGCACACCCACGTCGAACCGAGCTTGCCCTCGCTGCCTTTTCTATCGTTCCGTCGCTGAGGCCTTTTGTGTGTCCTCGACTGAGAGCGAAAAAAAACTGTACAACTGATCATTCGATGATGTATACATCTCTTACCATGCTGCCAACTATCACTCTCGCTTGACTTCTGCCTGCCATACTTTCCTCACCTACTCCTACTTTTATTTATCGTCCGTTATGTAATCATAAGCAATGCTCTCAATTTTTAGCAGGCTTGCCACAGAACAGCGAAATGGACTTTCTTTCCTTTGACAACGGTGTTATTAAAAACCCATTCTATTGGAAAGACGCTGATGATGGCGACTGCAACTACAGCACGCATCGAAAATGGAGGCGCCAACCGCGTGATGCAATTAATAGTGCCAGAGCGGTATATACTCGCTATTTGCTTTCCAAAGAGAAGACACCATTCCAATTCAATCCCGAGACTGTGTGTTTCGCTGATTATGATGTCGGCAAGGAACACAAGATGCTTGTTACCTTCACAAACACGGCGACTGTTCCCAAAACATTCCGAGTGATGCCTATTCCGTCAAGGTATGCAAATATGGTGAGCATTGAGTACACTGTTCCACCAAAAATATCCCCAGGACTTTCGTGGAATATCATCGTCAAGTACCGACCAGGCGATCTTAGTGATATCTCCACCGCCATATATGTGAAAACCGACGAGGGTTACTTTGCAGTGCCACTGACCTCCTCGAAGAAAGCGTTTGCTTTTTCTGTGGAGCCGAAGGACGTTAATTTTGGAACCGTGATTGTGGGCGAAAAACGAGCAAAGACAATTAGATTGCATAATAGCGGAGCGATGCCTGGGACTGTGATCCTTGGTGGAGATTTCAAATCTCTTCTCGAACAAAGAAGCGAGCATCCTATCGATGGTCAAAAAATGAGCCTTTTTCGGATATCACCACAGCAGTACAGAATAGAGATACCGCCCTTCTCCATGTCGCAGATAGTTATCAGCTTTGCCCCGCTGTATCCGATGCAGATTAGTAGCGAGATTACATTCACGGAAAAGGACAATTCTCAGCTAGCTCATACTACTTCAATTACAGGCAGTAGCACAGATCTTCCAGTGTTTCTTACAACCGGGAAGCTGGAGTTTGGGGCGTGCTTTTACGGCGAGCGGTACTGGGATGAAGTGAGTATCGTCAATAAAAGTAACATTGCCGCGGTTGCAGAATTTCAAGTTCCTGTTCCATTGCTTGGCGCCCTTGCTGTTTTTCCATCTCGCGTGTGCGTGCAGTCTGGTGAAGAATACAGCGTGCGGGTTGCTTTCACGCCATCGAAAGACTTGCCGAAAGATTTCTTTTCGATGATCAAGTGCATTGTACGAGATCAAACACTACCTCTCATTTTGAACATAGACGGCGTGCTGTCTCACCGAGCGCCTCGGTTGCCGCTGACTGCCTTTGATATTGGCACAATTCCGCTGCAAACGATGCAGTCAGTACAGGTGCCTGTCACAAACGAATCGAGTGTGAAGCAGCTCGTTGGATTCGAAAATCTTCCTTATTGGGTCGCGGCAACTCCTGACGTTTTGGAACTTGTACCTTTTGAGACGGCGAGCTTCACCCTTAAGATGGAGGCTCCGCAGGAGGGCCGTTTTTCACAGACCATAAAGCTCACAAACGAGTTTGGTGATACGCAATGCATTGCTCTCAGTGGTCAGGGAACACGTCCTGCGGCTGCACTGTCAGCGCGGACACTGCTGCTTCCCCCCTGCAACATTGGCCACAGTGTTTCTGCTACAACGGTTCTTTCCAATACAAACGGGAAACTGATTCAATTTAGCTTTCTTGTCCCTTGTTCTTTTTTCAAAGTCTCACCTAATGCGGGGATTTTGCAACCGGGAGAAAGTGTTGTTGTGGCTATCTTTTTCCATGCGCCGATGGAGTTTGAGTATGTGGATCCCCTGCAATTGGCCGCACCAGCGCAGCGGTCATCAAGGCCGAAGAAGGACCCCCTCAACGGAATTATTTCTGAGGCCTCCGCACCGCAGAAGCACGCTATGTATAATGACTGGGAGCAGGGAAGCGAAAAAGAGATATGGAGCAAGCATAGGCAGTTTCGAATCCAGTGCTGCTTGAGCGGCTCAGACGATGAATGCTGCTTCATTGTAGTGCGGTGCTGTGCGGTGATGTCACCTGTAAGGATCGAGGAGGTAGGAAATGCACCGGGCACGCTGCCTGGAAAGCAACAGAAGCCTACTGACATTGATATTCGACAGGGTTTTGCAAAGGCTTCCGTTGTCGCTGACAAAGATGAAAATGGCGCTGCGTCGCAAAGTTACAAGGGAGAGGTGTTCATGGATTTTGGGAAAGTTCCAATTCATCACGCCTCCATTCGTATGTTCAAGGTACGTAATACTGGCAGTGCGCCTTGCATGATTCGCGCCCCGCCGCTGAACCCGTTTTCCTCATTTTTGGTTGTGAGTGTGACATTCGACGAGGTACCGCCGCACACCGAAGCAGAGATACCTCTTTCCTTTCACCCACATACGTACGGGAATTTCAATGAGACGATAAAGGTGGAGTTGGTTATGCTCGATGGCACAGTCGTTTTTGCTGCTGTGAACGTGCAGGGTACATGCACTCCGACACAGTTGTCTATCACTCCAGCAGAAAGCGTTTCGCAACAGGACGCTGCTTCTGCTGCTTCTGTGCGATATATTGCGTTTGATTGCACACAGAAAGGCGAATCCACGCGGACGAGCCTGAGCTTTCACAACGTGGGCTCGTTCCCTCTTGATATCTTAATACGCAGCCACACGGAGGAGGATGAAGGGGTACACGCGGGGAGTAACGCTGTGCATTTTGATCCAAGAGACACACGGCCCTTTCTGGTACACCCGTGGGCGTTTACTATACAGCCGAACACAAGGCAAGTTGTGGATGTTGTGTTCGCACCGTTGGACGCTGGGGTGCACTCGAAACGACTGAGCATTGCTGCCAGCGGCGAAAATCGTGAACTCGTTCTCGAGGGACGAAGCGTGAGTAGCAGCTTCTACTGCTGTGTACCGATTTCCGACGTGAGGACGGGTAAACCGACAGCAATCTCCTTCGAAGGCGGGATCGGTTGCCGGCCTGACTACCCGGTCACGTTGCTTTTTGCGGAGGAGGAAAGCAAAACACTGATACTTGGTAATCTTTTCAAAGGCCTCAGTGTGGAGTATGAGGTGCACAACTGGGAGCAGTCGCGTCTTCTCGAAATGCACCCCGGGTGGAGTGTGGCACCGCTTTCGCAAATGATTGCGAGCGGAAAAGAGGCACGACTGTCTGTGCAGCGCTCGTTTCCAGAGGATGAGGAGGCTGAAGGTATGGCGTGTAGCAGCAACTCGCTCTTCCCGTTCCGATTCACAATTATTTTGAGAGGTGCTGGTGCCGGGATGCTACCTTATCGCGCCCTTTACGTTGTCTGTGCTGATTAACGTTATCCTACGATGTATGCTTATTATTATTATCCTTTGCGCGATTATGTGGAGGTTTTCAGCTGCCTATGTTTCGTGCACAGTCTCCGTACTGGTGACCACGCATATGCCTTTCTGGACCTGCATCCTTCATTGAATAACGAGGGGATGTACACAGAGAGGGATGTAACTTTTTTTTTGTTTGTTTCGTTAGCATCTTGTGCACCTCGTTTCTTTCCCCTTTGTGCGTAAAAAGAAAAGAGAACCAGCACCTCCCAACTTTGCCCTGTTGAGGGAACTGTGAACACCTTGCACGCAAAAAGGAGACCAGCGGCTTCCCCTTTACAAGCGAAAACAAGATCAACAACAAAACAGAACCAAAGGGCAAACGAAAAAACTAAACGCCTGAAGCATCACCGTTAGTACAGCGTTGCTCGACTGGTGTCTATCTGTCACCGTGTGCGTGCGTGCTGGATGAGATCAGCATGCACGGTGAGGCAGCATCCTCTATTTTGTTCTCGAAAAAAAGAAATGGCTGACCTGAAAAGAGAAAACATAAAGAGGCGATTGCCATTGCTTATACTCGGGAGAGGTGTTTCCCGATCCTACCCACATGACCTCAACCTTTTACTTCTGCATGTGCTCTTTTTTGTGTTTATTCTTGGCCAACCCTTGCTTCGCCTGTTGTGTGTCTCTTCCGGACTGCTTTAATGGGTTCTTCAACTGTGAGCTCCCTCTTTGCGGGTTGCTGCGCATTCTTGCATCATTTCATTTCTCTCCCTGGGGTCCTACACTGTTGTGTGTGTGTGTGTGGCCGTACGCTGAGTACGCCCCTCCTGTACATTCGCTCATTTTTCATATTGAACGAAAAAAAGGAGGGATCAAAACGCATAGGATATGAAGGTGTGCTGCCGGCTGCTCTCTGCCGCAGATGCAGCGTCGCTCATACGATGCATTGGCCCCTTTTCAGTGCACCGTGGTGAGGCGAAGGGTGTAATTGAGGTGTTCTCCGGCGACCCCCAGCACCCCGTGAAGAAGCTTAACCTTCTTGACCTCGCCTATGTGGCCGCTCTCCCAGAGCTCACCAAGCTACTCTCCGAGGAGCTCAACGCTGAAGCACGTGTTGCTATTTTCGCAGCACGTGACGGGTGCTCGTTTTCGGCTGGCATCGACTTGAGGCTGCTCTCGGGGATGTCTCTGCCTTCTGGCGGCGGCGCCGTTGCCACTGCAGCATCTTTGAGCGACAGCAAAGCCCCTGCAATGCTTCTTCAGCATCAGCACCGTACTGTGCGCGCTTTTCAAGATGGGATATCATCGCTGGCACGATGCCGCATACCCATCATTGCCGCAATCGATTACCACTGCATCGGTGGGGCAACGTCCGTCGTATCTGCGTGCGACGTGCGGTACACCACAACACGCGCAACCTTTTCTGTGAGGGAGGCGGCAGTGGGTCTCGCGGCGGACATTGGCGTCCTGCAGCGTCTTCCCGCCATTATTGGTGAGGGACGCACGCGCGAGCTTGCCTTCACGTGCCGCGACTTCAACGGCGTGGAGGCAAAGGCAATGGGCTTTGTCGAGGAGGTGTGTACTGATTATTCAGCGCTCCTTGCCCATGCGCGTATGCGGGCAGCACAGATTGCTGCCAACTCGCCACTGGGCGTGCAGAACACAAAGCTAATACTGAACTGGGAGCGGGAGCGCGCGGTCCAGACGTCACTCGAGTACCAAGCTGCAATCAACGCCTTTAGCCTAAAGTGCAACGACATCCCAGAGGCAGCGCGTGCATTTGCTGAGAAACGGGTACCCATGTTCACTGATTACATGGCAAACCTCACAGGAGGCTTCCCGCAGTCAAAGCAATCGTGACTGTAATGGTTCAGAGCAGTTTTCCTTGGGAGAGGGTTTCCGCGTGTGTGCGTGTGTCCCCATTTCTTCCCTCACACACGCTCAAGCGAACGTGAGGCTTTCTTCTGTACCTCCTTTCCCCCACTCTCTCCATGTAGCGCTCATTGTGCCTTTCATGTTTATCTTTGTGTGTATGTGTGTGCTGTAGCGGATTCTCACTCTGGTTGAATTCTAGTTTGTGTTTCTTGTGAATACTAGCGACTTGTTTGCTTGCTTGTCTCCCCTACAATGCTACTATTTTATCATTATGTTTCGCATCGTGTGCATGTCACTCCTCTGTTATGTGAGCCCTTCTCATCACTTCTTTCGCTTCATCATTTTCGTTTGCTGCAGCACAGAAGCTGACGGGGTACTCCGTCTTATCTCCTGTGCTCCCTCTCTCGCTCTCTCACGACCTTCAACATGCTTCCCGCACGAAGTGGCTGGCGGGAGTGCTGTTCTCTGATTTCTAGGAGGTGTTGAGCTTATCCACAGCAGCAAAACCAAGAACACGAGAATAACCGCTAGGGCTGGATCCTTGCCCTGGCAAGTGATCACGATGCAACGGAGGAGGGGGAGAGTACGGAATTGAGCAAATGCTTTAATGTGTCTGCGTGCTTCTTCCCTTACTCTCCACCCAGACATGCTGAGCGCAGAAGAAGCAGGCAAGCGCTGGCCTGTATGATTGCTTACCCTGCCCACCACCCGTTTTCCCTCTAAGCGCTTAGCAGACTGGAACGCAGTGACTTCTGCCCCTTGACTAAACGCGCGTGAGCTGCTCTTTCCTTCAGCATGTTCGACCCTCGCCGTTTCTCGTTGTTGCGGCCTACTCTTCTCTCTCTATGCTTTCTCTTTCCGTGATATCTGCGCTGTACACTTTTTTTCGTGTTACTGTCTTTTCCCGACCCTCATGACTCACATGCTCACCGTTACCCCCCACTCTCCACCCCCACGTGCCCTCACTCACACCAACTTGCGGGTCTGTATTATATATATATATATATATATTTACTTCATCTTTACACGAAACAAAATCCTATCGATCTCCAGCACCTCCAGCACCTCTCTCTCTCCCCCTCTTTCTCTTAAGCAACAGCAACAAAAAAGAAATAAAGCAGGAAAAAAAAGCCCCCTCCCCCCACCCCCCTTCCCCCCTCACTGCCGTTGACAAGGTAACGAGAAGAAACAAACGCAAGCCTTCATCAGCCCCAAAGCAAGCATCACTAGTAACTTACTGGTCTTTATTGTTCTCTTTCGTGTACGCGTGTGCGTGTATCCTCCCTCCCCCCTTCTTCCCCCCTAACCCTACACCCCTTCCTTCATTTATTGTACTCGCGACTCCGCTCCCCACGTATTATTGTGGTACAAACGGTCCCACTTTTTTTTTCGGCTTTCGCTTATTTGTCGCGCCCCCCAAACCACTCCCTCTCTCACTCAGCTAAAAGCATTTCCCAGGTGCCTCTCTGTCTTTGACCCCCTCCTCCCCCTTCTGTGTTTGGTGTTTTCAGCGGTGTGTTCTTACTACTACTCTCCTCTCACGCATCAGCTTGTTGCTGTTGTTGCTGCTGCTGCTGCTGCCCTCCCCCTGCCCTTCTTTCAACCATCTCCCTTTTTCCCTTAGCGTTTTACCGCCTTCCTTTTTTTTTTTGCTTCCCTACTGACTTGCTCGGAGAAGAAACGAAAGCAACAGCAGCAATCTCATCTTTTTTTTTTTCAGTATTTCAGTCGTTTATTTGCTTCTGGGTTGAGATTCTACCTTTACCTAGACCTCCTCCAGCTGCTCTTCTCCCTCCCGCACACATCTAGCTTTTCCCTTTGTGTGTGTGTGTGTGTGACACAGTTTGTGTATGCGTGTTTTTTTTTCACGTTATTGTTGTTTCCCTGAGTTACTTTTGACTGTGTACCTTTTTTTTTCCCGACTGACTGCCACTCAAAAAATCAGCTGTTGGTGTTATTTTTCTGCTTCTTCGTTCCCTTCCAGTTTCACGCGTACCTCTCTGGGTGTGCATGGGCAGCAACAGAAGCCAAACGGATTGCCTGCAAGAGGAAAAAAAGGGAAATCAAGGGCAATCATAGTTGCAGCAAGACGTTGAAGAAAAAGTGGAAAAAAGGTCGAGTAAACAAGAAGGTAATTGCTGATTGAAATAGCGAAAGGAGACCGTTCAAAACAGTGGAAGTCGCAGAAGAATTGTGCGCGTGTGCGTGTGTGTTTTCTCTTTTTCTTGTCTCGCTGTGTATTTTCACAGGCGTTCTCTTTTTTTTCGTGTGAAGTCCATTTTCCCCCCCACAGAAAATCTTGCCTCTCTCTTTTTCTCTTCTTCTGGTGGTCTCGTTGTTCTCTCTGTCTTCGTAGAAACGTCTTCCCACTAGTGTGTGTGTATTTGCGTTTTACTTGTCTCTCTGTCGTTTCCTGTTCTTTTCTTTCCCACCATCTTCTTCAGAGACTAATAAAAAAGAAAAACCAAAGCACTAGATAACAAACAGAGAACGACTGTGTTAGTGTGTGTTAGTGTGTTAGTGTGTGTGTGTGTGTGCTTTTTGATTGATTCACTGTGCTCCTTTTATTTTCCCTTTGCCGCCTTCTCTCCTCTCTCTCTCTGTGCATCTTCTTTCGCAGCGTTATTTTTCACCGTCGCCCTCTGCCCATCTCGGTGTGGGTGTGTGTCTCCGCGTCTGTGCCACTTTCCATATCCCGTCTCTCTCTCTCTCTTTTTTTTCCTGATTTCACTGCCCATTCACGTACAGAAAAGGGGGAAAAAAAGAAGACGGAGAAGAGAACAAAGGCTCCAGCGCTCTTACCTCTATTCTCTTCTCGTTCTACTTTGCTGCTCATATTCATACACGTATTTCTAGGGAAGAAGTGCACTGTTCTTTTTTCCCCCTAGTCCCCCTCCTCTCCCCCTCCTGCTTCATTCGGTGCTTTCATTTTCGTCTTTTATTGTCGCTCTTTGCGTGTCTGTGTGCCCGTGTGTATTTCTGTGTGTTTGCGTTTTGTGTGTTTCTTTTTTTTCTTCTTTTGCGCTACCCCACCCCGTTTGTCTGCTGTCTTTTTCTCTGTCTCTTTGGCGCTCGCTTGTCTCGTTGTACTGTGTGTGCAGGTGATCTGCCCTGAGATTGCTCCTTGCAGTCGCTTCTTGGCTTGTTAATCTCTCCATTTTTTCTATTTCTCCTTGTTGTTGTTTTTCTCTCGTTCTTAGTTGCTTTCGTAGTTGCATTCTATCGCTTTTCCTTTTCAGTGTTATCTCTTGGTGTTTTTCTTTCGTGCTTGCTGTTGCCCCTCCTTCTTTCCTCTTCACCTCTCCCTCTCCCTTTGTGGAAGTGTGGGAAAAATAAGCAGGAGACAATAAAAGAGGAAGAAAGCTTGTACTTTTTTCCCTTGCCTCTTGCCTGGCCTGTGTGGATCTCTGACTCTCTGTCCTATTGTTTGTGCGATTCGCACATCTATTTTTTTTTTTTTTGCTTCACTGTAGCTTTTTTTTTTTCAGCCTTAGCGTGTGTGTACGTTTCTAGCTGATGGTGTTGATTCACCTCTCTCTCCTCTACCCTTTCTCCCTCTCTCTCTCTCTCTCGTATTCCTTTTGTGTTTCTCCTTTTCAAACTCTCCCTTTCGCTTACTTGTACGAGTGTGGTGTGCTCTTCTTGCGTGCGTGATTGTGTGTGTGTGTGTGTCTTTTTCTTTTATTTCGGTGGTCACCTACGGCGTCCTATCGCCCTCACAGGCGCTTCTACTGTAGGACACGGATAACCAAACACATTCACAGTATTACGAGTGCCCCGTGTCGTCGTTGCCCTCATCGTTGTCGTTTTGCGTGTTTTTTTTTCTCTCTTCGGTTTCTTTACTTCTTTTCTCTTTCCCTCTCTTCTGCTTCCGGTAGAAGCACACAAAAGGAAGCGGTGCAAGAAACAGAGAAAAGAACGTACATTCGTCTGCACCTCTCGCGCTCTTCTTTCTTCTCGGTTCGTTTTTTTTTGGTCATTCGTCCGCTTTGTTATCCACTCTGCCCTGTGCACGACACAGAAATTCATTTTTGCGTCCCACACACCCACTCTCTCTTTTGGTTCTCGCGCTACCACCCCCGCTCTTCTCCTTCCATCTTTTTCCCACATTCTTCTCTGTCATTTTGTGCGTCTTGAGTAGAGTTTGTTGTTCTGTCTGAGTGTGTGTGTTTTTTTTTTCGTTTATTCATTGGCCGATCCCTTCTTCTTTTCCTCCAGCAAGCGAGGGAATATCACTGCGTCACAAACATACGGACAAAGAGGCGCACCCTATACAAGAAGAATGGAGCATGCTGCCGCCCAGACTCAGAGCCTCTACTCCAGTGCCAATCCCCACAGCACCAACATCAGTACCTACGGTAACACCGTTTCCCCCTACCTCTCCAACAACAGTCCGAACGCCGTCATGTACGCCGGTGGAAGCAGCAGCAACGGTGGTTTGCCGTCGCCTACCTCTGTCGCCACGGTGTACACTCCCACCACGCACGCCTCGGCAAACCAGGTGATCCGCCAGCAGGCGCAGAGAACTGCGCAGCAGAATATGAATCAGTCGCAGACGAGCACCACCTTCAGCGCCTACGGCGGTGCTGCGGGCAGCGGCTCTGGCAGTGGCTTTTTCTACTCTACTCCGCCGACGCAGGCAGCAGGGGCGCAGCCCATATACTCTGCCAATGCATCTGCCGCTGCGATGTTCCCGATCCGTGGTGGATCCACCTCCATGTCTCCAGCGCAGATGGCCCCAACCCAGATGCTGACACCCCAGACCAACGTGGCCGCTGCCGCGGCGGCGGTGTGGACCAGTGCTGCGGCCAACATCAACGTTGGCAGCAAGCTCTTCGTTGGTCAGGTCCCTGCAGTGTGTACTGAGGACCAGCTACGCCCTCTCTTTGCGCAGTTTGGCAACCTGCTAGAGATCAAGATCATGCGGGAGCCGAACGGCCGCAGCAAGGGAAGCGCGTGGGTGCGCTACGAATCGGAGGAGTCTGCGCAGCGTGCTATCAGCTCCCTCAACGAGAAGCACGTTGTGCCGCCACAGACGAACCCGCTACGTGTGCAGTTCGCCGCGCCCAGCACCAACCGCATGTCGCAGGTTTCCCAGCCCCAGCCCCTCTCGGCCCTTAGTACCATAATGCCGCCCTCTGCAGTCATGCAGCCGCAGCCGCAGCCGAACTACGCTACCGCAGCGACCTATGCCACCCCGCAGGGCTACGCGGGTGCTACCACGGCGTACATGCAGGGGCAGTACACGACCTCGTCCAACTTGATGACCTTGCGCACCTCTCCCCAGCAGCAGGCAGCGGTGCCGCCCCCTGCTGGCAAGATCGAATATCTGCAGAGCAACCAGCCTGGCGGACTTATCTACTCCACTACTTCCCCAACTGCTGTTGATGCGATGCAGCAGCAGCAGCAGGCACCACAGCAGCAGCAGCAACAGGCACCACAGCAGCAGCAGCAACAGGCACCACAGCAGCAGCAGGTGGTGTACACGACCGGCAGCCAGATGCGTAGTGTAATGTACACCCCGGATCCGTTTGGCATGACGAGTCAGATGACTGCTGCGCCACCTCAGCAGCATAACCAGTGGTGCAGCTAAAGCGAGCCAACCATCTCTGAGCCTCTCTTTTTTTTTTTTCCCTTTTCTTGCTTGTCATTTCTTCTCGTGTGTCTTGCGTTTCTACCCTTCTTCCTTACGGTACACATAACACATGGGATATGCGTGTCTGTGTGTCTGCCAATATCAGCGTACGAGGAAGGTGTTTTTTTTTGTTTATTTTCCCCTTTCCATCAATATGTGCCTTGCGTCTGTGATTCTCTCTGTGTACGAACGTGCTTGTGTTCATGTCATTTCTGCTTCTCTGTACTCATGCGTAGGCGTTTTTTTTTTGTGTGTGCGCGCGCATGAATGTACGTGCGCCTGTCTGTCTCGTGTGGGCAATCTTTATATTTTCTTTCTCCTTTACTGTTTTGTTTTGTGCTCTTGCGTCCCTCTTGTCACTTCTCTCTTTTTTGTTCACCGCTATCTCCGGTCGTCCTCGTAAAACCCACTTAGTGTGCTTTCATTTTGAGTGTGTGTGTGTCTTCTCAGCTAGTGTATGAGTTGAGGATACTGAGAGGTGGGTCTGCTTGCCGCGTGGCGTGTCCCATTTCGTGTGTGTGTGCGTGTGCGTGTGTGTGTGTGTGTGTGTGTGGACTTGAGTTTCCCCTTTTTTCTTTTATGTTTCACCACCTTTTCTAACGATGTACGCTCCTCTCTGTCTCTGTTTCAGTTTTGATGCTCGTTTTGCTTCCACTCGCATCTCGCATTCTTTTTGGCCTTTGTCTTCCCTCTCCCTCTACCCCCTCCCCCTCTCCCCCCTCTCTCTCTTCCAGGCTAATGTGATGCCAAATTGGTTCTGTTTGTGCGTTTATCGCAGTCTACATATGCGCCTGTGTGCCTGTGTGCCTGTGTGTGTGTCTCACTCTTCGTAGTCTTCACCCACCACCGCTGCTGCTTCCACACTCACCTACGCCAGTTGCCTTGTGCTTCGACAGCGTCTCCTTTTGTCGCAGTCGCGTCTCTGAGACGGTATTCAAATCCATAAGACAACCCTCCCCCTCCACCCACCCACCCACAGGCACACAAAGAGAGGCACATCGATACAGGCAGCGACGGAAGAACACTGAAGCCGCCACGCGCTTCTTACTCGTTTCTTTCCCCCTTTTGTTTGGACCTTCCTCACCTCTGTGTTCGACATCTATGCTCGTTTTTTTTGTTTTTCTCGATTATAGCGAGCCTCTTTATCTTACTAGGTTCACTCTTCATTTTCTCCTCGCTGTCTTTAGCGAAAGGTAGGCGCCCACCTGCTTAGAGAAGAGGATCGTTGCCATCCCCACACCCTCTTCCCCATCGTCCCCCCTATGAGCCTGTGAGTGTGTATGCACACTTGTTTATGTGTATCAAAGCGCAGGCCACAATGTTTCTTCACTCGTTTTTCTCTCCCCTCCCCCTCCCTCCCTCCTCGCCCCCTCCCAACTGACATCCCACTCCCTTTCTTCCTTTCCCTCTCTTTTCTTTTCGTTCTCTTCATTTCACCATCTCTCCTTGTTTCTCTTTTCTTTGTTCTCGCCCACGCCCTCATCTCTCTTTCCCCCCTCCCCCCTCTTCCACATTCACTGTCTCGCCCTTCAAGTAAGAGAGACATGCATATCTTTCACACGAGTACACACACACACACTTATGTGGCTCTCAGACATCTATGCATGCATGTATATAAAATTTCTTTCGTGGTGTTTACTAACTATGCCCGTGTGTGTGTGTGTTTTCCCTTGCTTTTTTTTCCTCTAATGCGTTCCTTTTCCTCTTTTTCTGTTCGCTCTATAGCTTTCCCGAAGCTTCCTCTTCCTCCCCCTTTATGTCGCTGCTTTTCTGCTTCCTCTGGTCTCCCTGCGCTAACGTGTGTGTGTGTTGATGCATTCAGGCTCACTCGTTGTCTCTTTCCATGTTTGCTGTTCCTTGTCTTCTCGGGTCCGGCGCTTTTCCCCCACGTCTCTCGCACTACATCTACCTCTGTTGCCTGTTTGTTTTGACTGCCCATGAGACGCCATCGCCTACACGTTTGTGTATGCGTACCACTCACAGCAGACAAAACTGTCACCACCGCTTTCTCTCTTCCCCTCTCCACGTTCGATGTAGCCGCTCAAGCAAACCTCTCTCCCCAACAACAACAACAACAAAAAAAAAGTATTAACGAAACAGAGAGAGATGCGCCTGAGTGCAAAAAGGGGAGAGGGGGTGGCAAGGCGACAAGGAGGGAAGCGCAGTGGAAGCGAAGACATGAAGAGGAGGAGGACGGTGTGCTCATTTGGCGTCCGATGGACAACACACGCAACCGCAGAGGAGGAGGAGAGAGAGAGGGGCAGGCGTTTTTTGTTCCGTCTTCCAACATCTCCACCTCCACCACGAGCAAGTCAGCACGCACACGCATGTACGACCACAGCCCATCCATGCCTCTGCTGGACTGCAGCTCTGTCCTGGTCGTCTGGAACGAACCGTCTGCGGCGGACTCCGGCCACGCGCCTAGCTGGCCCGTCTCACCCTGCCTCATTCCTCCCCCGCAGACGTGGGGCGCGATCGGCGCCAGACGGACTCGGGTGGGCTGCGCGCCTCGGCACAGGGGGGTAGCGTCCAGGGTCCTGCTCGAGGACGGAAGCGGTGGCGCCTGTCAGGAGGGCTAGTAGAGGGTGCACCAGGTGCATGCCGGATGTGCGCAGGGAGGAAGCCGGCCAGCTGCAGGCCACGCCCCTCGGACACCCTGCACCCCGCCTGTGGGTCATGCCTCTCCCTCAGTCGCCTCAAGCCGCGGCGTCCCAGAAGGTGGTGTGGAGACTCTCCGCAGTGGAGCCTGGAGGGCGCGATGGTGCCACTCAGGCAAGAGAAGGCCAACTCTCAAGCGAAAAAGTGGGAAGAAAGCAGGAGGGGAAAACACAAAAAGGACGAAGATCAGACGACAGAGTAGCTATGTGAGGGGGGAGGGGGCAGCGTTACTGAGGAAGAGCTTCAGCTGTCGTTTTCACTTGTCGTTCTTCTTCTCATCTTCCTTCCCTCTCTCCCGATTTGTATCGTCCTCATTACCGGGTGAGTCGTACGCGCGAGGCAATTGTGCCTCTATGATGGTCGGACTGAAGCGCCCCTCTCTTGCTCGTCTCTCTTTGTTCGACCGTGTTATATCGTCATTTTCTCTCTTTTTTTTCGTTTCATGTCTCTCTGTTTCTCTCTGCATCTCTTTAGTTCTTTGCCCTTTCCCCCTTCTCAGAATGCGTGTTTTCTTTCCGTTGTCTTGTTCCACAGCTTTGCGCTGTTCTTTTTTTTTTTTGGGAGAGGGAGGCTTCATTTCTTGTCTTTCCTCGTGCACCTTCTCTCGATTTTACCTCGCGCTGTTTTGTTCGCGCGCTCTCTCTCTCTCTCTCTCTCTCTGTGCGCCTTGTGTTCAATGGTGTTCTTCTTATCTTCTTCTGTTCCCCTCTTCATTTTCTTGTTTACTTCATCCACACTTTCTCCCAACTTGCCTTTTTTTCCCCTTGATCAAGCCGTCACCTCGCTTCTGTCTGTGTCAGTAGCGAGTGAGTATGTCGGTGCGAGTTGGGTAATCGATAATATTCGTTTTTTTTGCATCACGGCGTTTTGGCTTGCGCTGCCATCGTCTCGGTGGTGTTTTTTTTTTCTCTCCAGGCCGCAATCTTCTTCACTTGATACGCTTAAATCATCACCGCTGTTGTGCTCTTCTACTCGCACCACCAGCGAAGTGCAGCTTTAGCAACAGGCCTGCCTCTCTCTCACACATTTTCTCTTTCTGGGGGTATTCCCTGCCAACCACTACTACTACTACTCTGCGCTCCCCTACGAATCCTCTCAAGCACACAGGCGTTTTGCTCAGACTGGTGTGCGTGTGTTGAGCGCTTGTGTTTTTTCGAATGTGTTGGGCAAGACACCATGATGTCTGCGGAAAGAGGCGAGTGATGGAAAGTAGGCAGAGCAGCACTGCTGAGTCTGGCAGCGTCCCCCTACCCCAGTGGGGGATGGCGAGGAGGACGTTGCTGGGTAGTGATGTACCTTGTGGATGAGGCGAATCAATTGAAAGCCTCTGATAGCATTATCAGGCGACAGAATGGATTGATGCTGATGATGGAGACGAGGCTGTTTCGTCAACACACGGTCATCACTCATTTCCCTAAAGAGGGAAGGGTTGACCCAGGCATACACATACGCAGAAAGGGGGGATGAGTGCGTGTGAAAGTAAATGGAAAGGAAAGGCAGCACAGTACGTACCTGCATCTTCGTCTCCTTCGACGGGGAGAGGAGTAGACTTTTTTCTTGTATCCCCTCCTCTACATCTCCCTTCACCGCTGTTTTTTTTTCCTTTTTCCTGCCGGCTTGTCTTTATCCCTTTCTCTCTTTCTCACACACACACACAGGCATCAGGCTTTGCTATGTTGCACTGCTTCCTCGCCCCATTGTTGTTGCTGTTCCTTTTCTCGTCTGTCTCTTATGCTGTTGTTGTTGTTGCCGTCCCCACTCTCTTTTCTTTTCTTTTTTTTCTGGTGCCGAATGTTCTCTCTCTCTTACTGATGTTCGCGTTGTGGCCCCCTCCCCCCTCCCCCTCTGGCCATGCATGTATAGGTATGGGCACATTCATGGACAAGTTGCTTACTGGATGGAGTGTGATTGTTTGGGCGGTTGAGACGATGGAGCGTTTCACACGCTCGAAACAACTGCGGTTCACACTCACTCCTCCTCTCCGTTTCACCAGCTGTGCATCACTTCACTGTTCGCCCCTACCTACATTACGCCGCTTCTTTCCCTCTTTTTTTTTCTACTGGACAAGTGGATCCTGAAGGAGGCGGCCACCTCACTCTGGTATCAGAGCCCAATACCCCTCTCTCTGTGGAGAAGCCAGGCAGCCTGCAGCGTGCCCTCGGGTACGCGGCGCTGCGGGCTGCCTGGTGTCAGCGGACAGGTCTGGGCAGGTGCTGTGCTGAAGAGGTGGGCGGTGTGATGATCACGACTATACCAGCTCAGCACGACTCGTGCCGATGGGTCGATAAATCGAGGCATCCATCTACTGTCTTCCGACTTCAGCTGCGTTGCAGTGACGCCGAGCCTAATCCTGGGCCTGACCTGCCCTGTATGCAGTGGCATTGCAGTGGGCGGAGCGACGCCAGACGGTGCTGGGTGGGCCCCGCTCCCTGGCATCGCCGCAGTCCAGCAGAGGCATGGGTGGTCTGCGGTCGTACGTGCGTCTGTTAGCTGACCTGCTCGTGGTGGAGTGAACACGTTGGAAGACGGAGCAAAACATGTTTCCTGCTGTGCGCGTGGGTGTCCCTCTCCCCCCTCCCCGCCCCCCCCACACACAGTCGCGCACAGGTACGCCCCTTCTTCTCTATTTCCCTTCCTCTCTCCCTTTCGCTCTCTCCTCGTCTTCATTGCGTTCTCTTCTGTTGCCCATGGGATCCTCTTTCACTACCGTCCTAGCTGGCTCACTTATTCTTGTCTTTCATCTCTGGCAGCGCTCGTTTAGGTCGAGAGGAAAAGGATGGGATGTGTAGTCCCTGGCACTCCTGCTAGTCGCATGCGCCTCTTCGGCATTCCTCCACAAATTGGGAGGACAAGTGCACCGCATCTTTGCTGTGCGCGCGGGTCTCATTTCCCCGGTAAGCAGCCGTGCGACCAGGGCCGAACCCTCGTCGATCCGCCGTTGTGTGTCTTTGCGCGTGGGTGTATTTGCACTTCATATGGGTTGTGCCCTTTCTCGTGTGCATCCCACGCCGTCAGTGCTCTCAGTGGCTGTGTAAGCAAGGAGGCTGAGAAAAGATTCCCCTGGGTTCTTCGGGGGAGCGGATAATTCCCAGCACGTCGACCGGCGGAGCCGACTTGCGGTGGCTCCGTGGGATTTGTGGTGCGAGGGCGCAGCGGAAAAGGGCCCAGCACCGGCCTAGAAGCCCCCACGGTGGCTCCTCCTCCACGGTGGCTCCTCCTCCACGGTGGCTCCTCCTCCACGGTGGCTCCTCCTCCACGGTGGCTCCTCCTCCACAGTTGCGCATGAAGTCAGCGATCCCACGCTGAGCCCTGCAAAGAAAAATAAAAGCTGAGAGAAGTCTGTCACCCGCCAGATCGCGTTGCCACCTGCGGGGACAGCCTTTCAAGTGCCTGCCCGCATAGCGGAGACTTCTCAGACCCGAGTAAAGGCAGTGCCGAGTCGTCGGCGGGGCGGCGCGTGATACCTCGAGTGGTGCCGCAGTCCTTGGCGAGGCTGCGCGGCAGGTCATTCGCCAAGCTTTGCTGTACTGCAATGTAAAAGAGCGCCGCATCTACGCCCCCTCTGAGTAGAAGGTTATTGTGTGCGCGCACAGCCGGCTCAGCCATTGGCCTCTTCCAATTCTGCCGAAGCCGTGGTGCGTCCCCTGCGTTGCCACGATTGCAGACTGACCCGTGGCCGGTGCGATGCGCAGTGTCCGGCCTCTGGCGCCCACCAGCCCCTCTGACAGCAGGGACTGCAGACACAGCATCGCCGCTCGGGGCTCTGCGTGTGCCGAGTGCTTCGCTGTGAGGTACTCATGGTTTGTCAGCGGGTCCGCAGCCCGCCGTTGCGGCTGGACTCCGCCGAACCGGCCTGGCGGGCGCACGTCTGTACTAGTGCGTCACGTCCACAAAGAGGCGCTGCAGTGGACGCCGACACTTCATCCCCTTCAGCTGCAGCAGCGCGTCCTCTCGCGGCAACGGCTTCCCTGTCGCACACGGCCCGCGGAGCTTCGCACCGTTTCCATGGCGGGTCGTGATGCGCACATTGAAGTCGCCGGCAAGTTCTCCGAACCTTCGGATATTGCCCCATCCTTCGTGCGGAGTGCCACGCCAGCTTCAGGACGAGTGCGGCGCGTGGGTCGGTAGAGTTGGGAGCTGTGGCCGTGCTCCGATCAGAGGTGGCGTTGCTCTACGGCGCGTCTGCACCACTTTGATGGGCCTGCGAGAGGCTGGGGTAGAGTTGGGTTTTACTTGCTTAGCATGGCAGAATGGACTTGTTGAGTGCACGTGTTTGGATATTCCTTGTTTTCCCCAGTGCTTTCATGTAGCGCGTTTGTGTTATCATCCTGCTTTTCGTGCGTTGCGGCCTCTGAGTCGTGTGGCCTCTCAGCCTTTGAGCGGTGGTGAAGGAATACGACTGGAATGCTCCGCCTTTTTTTTTTTCTCGCCTCTCCAGCACCAGTCTTCACCTGTCTTTGCAGTGCGTCCGTTCCCAGTGGGCTTCCTTTCTCTAAAGCACGACTCTGCGAGGTGAGCGCGTGTTGCGAAAGTCAAATGTGGCTCGGTCAAGGCGGAGCGCAAAGGGTGACGCTCACACGAAGGAGGGCGATACGGCAGGGACGAAGAGACGTGAGGACTGTGCCTCAGCCCATATCAGCACAATCCGGTGTGACTGAAGCTTACTTTACGTTCCCCTTCATCTACACCATTCTGCAGCACAATTTAATCTTGACCGAAGCGTTAAACTTCCGTTGCCCCCCCCCCCCCCGCGACACCAAAATAGTTGGGCGAAGAGGTACCCCCCACCCCGACCCTCGTTTTTTGTTTCCTTTTCCCCGCCTCTCTCTGGTGTTGTGAGCGTCATTCCTCGTATTCGTCCCCCTTCGTGCCCCTTCCATCGAATACGCCACAGAAGAAGACACGCCGGCTCTGTCGGTAGGTCGAGTTCTTCTCGTCAGTTTTTTTTCTTTGTAGCCGAGGGGAGTGACACAGATGAGGTGGCGTTACGATGCGTTTTCCTGCTTTGTTTCTCTTGGTCGAAGACAGGACACTTGGACTTTGACCGTGTGTATAGTATACTCGTGATACCCGCATGTGGCCATAATTTCTTCGACATTGGGATCTCATCATGTACGGTACTTTCCCGTCGCTTTATCATTCTGTAGCTTCATCCTCGTTTCTGGTGTAGTGTTTTTTCTTTTTTCTTCCTCTCATTTGTGCTCCCAGTCAGTGTTTTGTGTCACATACCGCTTCTCCCGTTTTCAGTTTGTTAAGAGATGAGTATGGCGACAAATCACTTCCCCCCGGTGGTTTTCAGCGGATGACGCTGTCTGCGCAGACTGCGTGATAAGGAGTCCCCACCACTACGTGCAGACGTATTTACCACGGCGCAAGAGGGTGCCGCGGCCCGTCTTGTGAGCTGCATAATGTCTGCGTGTGATCTCTCTCAGGAGAGAGATCTTGTGGTTCTGCCTGAACAGTTTCATAGTGGTGTTACCCTCGTCACCGCTAGGGGGATGAGGATCCGGCCCCGGTCGCACGGCTGCTTACCGGGGAAATGAAACCCGCGCGTACAGCAAAGATGCGGTGCACTTGTCCTACCAATTTGTGGAGGAATGCCGAAGAGGCGCATGCGACTAGCAGGAGTGCCAGGGACTACACATCCCGTTCTTTTCATTCCTTTCACCTTTCCCTCTACCCAGTCGTGTGGCAGCATCTGTGTGTGTGTGTGTGTGTGCATATGGTGAGGTTTTGTGTCTCTGTCTCTGTTTCTCTGGGTTCTCTTCTTATGTTTCTTTCTCTGTCGCTCTCTCCTTTCTCTTTTGGTCGTCTGTTGTCTTGGCGGAATTGACACTACGACTGTGCCGCAAAGAAAGCCTAGAAAAGAAGAAGCTGAGCTGCAACAACAACAACAACACCAACACACACACACACACTGAAGAAAAACCCCGAGGCGAGACCTCTTCCTTCGCCTCCTCTTCTAGAGGAGCCAATACAAAGAAGAAAAGGAGGAAGGTCGGGTATCACCACTGGCGACAACGGAGGTGCTGTGCTTCGATGTGTGTCCGACAGCAAGCAGCTGAAAGGCATGCAGACACCTCTGCAAACATAGCCGCAAAATGTTGACACCTGTGCCAAGTACGCATATCTCTGTGTGTTTATCAGCGACGGTGTACACCAAGGCACTTATGCGAGTGCCGTGAGTCTAAAGATCCCTTTTATCCACTCATTCCTCTCTCATTGTTTTCCCAACTCACTCTGACTACGACAATGACCTGTGGTGGTTTAGTCAACCCGCTCCTCCTTTCCCTTGTCACTGTACGTGAGAGCGCTCCTGCTAGTCTCTTTGCTCTTTTTCCCCCTTTCACCTTCACTACTACCCTTGTATCTTCTAGTAGTTCCCTATCCCCCCCTCTCTCTCTCTGCTTCTCGCAGAGGTGCCGAGAATCACACACACCCGCATACACACGAAACGGGGAAGCCACAGCCACAATCGCAAGCAAACAACAAAAAACACTCCTAAGTCAACTCAGCAACGACGAAGGCGTTACTCTTTGCCCCCCCCTCTCTCTCTCCAATCCATATTTCGCTACACTGGCGCATTCCCGTGACAGAGGCACGGACGCCTGTGCTGGCAGCCTATCCACACACGTATATCCACCTGAACCCCACTGCACGGGTGAGGGAGGAAGAGGTCATCACCTGTGCCTGCACTCGAACGTCGTCAGGGCTTCGTTTTGGTGTCTTCCCTGTGGTTGGCCTGTGCGTGTGACGTCTTTTTTTTTTCGTGTGCGAAAGACAAGAATTGGAAGGGCGGTGAAGGGGGGGGGAGAAGCAGACCGACGGACGTACATGCAGCGAACAAGAGCTGTCATTGTGTCCTATTTGACCCCACCATCTTCGCACGCTTTCCCTTTTTCCTCATCCACCTGCCTTTCTCCACTTGTCACTACTTCAACGTCCGTCGAAGGCATTTCTCGCTCACCATTGCGCTTCGCCAGCCTTTAACCTCACCGTATCTGCACTTGTCCGCGCGCGCGCGTGTGTGCGTGTGTGCCGAGACTTTACCGGAGGGTACGTCACTTCTCTTTTTCTACATTTATTGTCCTGTGGTGGCGCACTGCTTTCGCTCTGTTTTGCTTACAGATGAACCCCTACTACGCCGCTCCGCCGCCACAGCAGCAGCAGCATCTATCGCGGCCTTCTGTGGACTTGGACGACCTCTTCGGAGGTCCTACCACCGCCAATGAACACAAGCCCCCCCACGTTGCTCCAGGCGAGCCGGTCCCACCCCCGTACGATGCCCTTAACACCGGGTACTCGTCAGCGCCACCTCCGGGGCATCACGTTGCTGCACCGGCGCTACCGCAGTCGTACAACGGATACAGCAATGGCAATCAAAGTTTTTACTCCGGAGCAGCCCACCACCAGCAGCAACAGCAGCAGTCGTATAACCTGCCGGCTGCTGTTCCGGTGTCTGCGTCTCCTTACGGGATTCCGGCTCCACCTAATGCGTCCTCGTCACCATCGCTGATTATGCCTGGCATGGCCCCGCCACCACAGCTACCCCAGCAACAGCAGCAGTACGGGGTGGGGCCACGCTCTTACGACGCTTGCCCTTCTGCGCCCGCGAATGGCATGGTTGCAGCAGCTCCTCTGTTTCAACAGCAGCCGCAGGTGTACGCCCAGCAACTGCAGCTGCAGCAGCCGATGCCTGAGCCAGCGCAGCAGCAGCAGCAGCAGTTGTTTCCCTCGAGCAGCAGCGGCAGTGTTAATCCCAGTGGGGCTGCTGTTGTTGCGGTCCCGACGGCGGCGGCTGGGGTTGGCAGTGGCGCGGCGCCTTCTAGGTCTGCGGAAGAAGACGACCGTCTGCAGCTGGAGCGTATCATCCGTCTGCGCCGCGAGCTGGAGCAGGAGCAGGAGCGGGAGCAGCGCAAGAAAGAGGAGCTGCAGACGTGGGGCTGCTCCGTTTGCACCTTCCGAAACAAGCTGAACGAAGTCAAGTGCGAGATGTGCGGCTCTACGAGGTCTGGGTACACCGCACCTGCTGCGACGGAGCAGCCAGCTCAGCTGCGGCAACAGCAGCAGCAGCAGATTCCTTCCGCGGCGTCCCCCTCACACATCAACGCTGGCGTCACGGACTGGCAGTGCGGCATGTGCCTCGCCCCGAACGAGGCGCATGCGGAGCGGTGTAAGGTGTGCTACGCCTACCGTAGTAGCGGCACCCCGGTCCCGAGGGCGTCTCCGTCTGGGGCCGCAGCCAACGCGAATCCACTCGGCGTCGCCTCGAGCACGCCGTTCACGACAAACTGGAAGTGCAGCGTGTGCGGTGAGGTGAACCCGCCATCGAAGGCGAACTGCAAGGTGTGCAGCGGATTCCAGCGCAATGGCACCCCGGTCACGGACGCTGTCACGGCGCCTACCAACGAGAGCAGCCACAGGGCCCACGCGAATAGCAGCGCGGACCCGCCACTGCCGACGGTGTGGTCATGCTCCGTGTGCACCTTTGAGAACTCGGTCTCCGCTGCGCTCTGCAAGGCGTGCGAGAGCGGTCAGCGTCCACGCCACCTGGCGCCCAAGGACAAAGAGAAGCGCACTGGTAGCAAGCACAATGACAGCCGTGACAGCAGTTCCAAGGACGGCTACAGCGGCGGTGAGAAGAGCTCATCGTCTAAGCATCAGTGGCCGTGCGGAACGTGCACCTTCTTGAACCCAATCGGTCGAAAGAAGTGCGACATGTGCGGCGCGAAGCGGCCAGAGTCATACGCTGCGGAGGCGGACACGACGGAGGCACAGGCGGCGGCCAAGCAGGAGGCGCAGGACGACGCCGAGGAGGTTGCATGGCAAGACGACGACTCGGTGACGGAGTGTAACAACTGCCACACGACTTTCACGTTTCTCATCCGCCGCCACCACTGCCGGCTGTGCGGGTACGTGTTCTGCGCGCACTGCTCCAACTACAGCTTGCCGCTCACGATGGGCGGCCTCCCGCAGCGTGTGTGTGTGAACTGCTACAAGGCACGATTAGAGGAGGAGAAGAAGACAAAGAAGGCGCGCCGTTGGCTGGATAATTAGCGACGGTGTATGTGTGTAGACGGATGGGGCGATATAGCAGAGCGGGCAGAGCAGCACACGTGTCGTTTTGTTGAATTTTGTTCTCCCTTTCGGCTAGTACCGCTTCTGCCCATACGCATGCTTGGATGCATGCGGATCACATCTTCTCCTCCTCCTCCTCCACCTACTCGTTCGCCATTCCTCCTTCTCTCTTCCTGCTGCCTTTGTCTCCACTTCTGCCTCTCTAATCAACTTTCCTTTGCCCTTCCTTTTCCCTTTCCGTCTCCCTCTCCCCCTCTCCCCCTCTCCCTCTCCCTCTCTCTCTTTGTTTCTCGCCTGTACATCTTGCCCGTCTCTTGTCTTGGTCTTCGGGGTTTCTTTTTCATGCGAGGGTGGCACCATTGTTGTTGACGCTCTTGTTTGATTTGCCCACTTTTGACCTGCCACTTCGTCTACTTGTGTTTGTGAGTCAGTGCAGCCGTGTGTGTGTCTGGCTCTCGCTCTTCCTTTGTTGCTCAAGGCGCTTGTGACTGGACTCATTCCTGAGCGTGTGCACATGTCTAACCTACTTCACCACCATCACCATCACCACCGTCTCTTGTCGTGAGGCATTGCAGTGAGAGCTGCTGACTCCTCCTTCAAGCTGAGCTTGTTCTTCTGATCTTCGAATAGTCCTATCGCCGTGCTTGATGTTCGGAGTGTTCGTGTGTGTTTGCTAGCGTCTTCTGTCCGTCGGTTGCACTGGTTGTGCGTTCTTCTATATGCTCTGTGCGGCTCTGCGCGACTAGTTCTCTTATTCGCTCTCACTCTGCTTGTTTCGATTCTGCCGCCGCCACTGGCGATGTTTTCTCCCCAGCGTTGCACCGTTTCCCCCCTTTTCAAGCTTCGCCGCTATTTTGGCCTTGGGTCGTGGTAAGCAGACACGACCACCATAGTGCCACTCTCATTACCTCTTTCTCGTTTCACCTCATTCCCACGTGTACACAACTATGATACTTCTTCTTCCGGTAAGCGGGCTCACTGAAGAAATGTATGTGTCTTCTCCTTCACCTTAGCAGAGTGTGGGGGGGGGGGGCGAAGAGGGCTGTGGATGCAGGAGACCAGTCACATTGATGCTGCTGCTTTCTTGGAAAAAGAGATTCACCATCATCATTGTTCTCCCCCTCCCTTCACCCACCCCGCGCTCTTCGGACTACTCCCTTATTACCTCACGCTTCCGTGTGTGTGTGTGTGTGGGTGGGTGGGTGCTGTGGTGGTACTACGTGCGGGGCACCTCCTGCGTGGTTCGTTCGTTTTCTTTTTTTTTTCATCTTTGACTTCTCTTCGACATCTTCATGTTGGTGTGCGTGTGTGCGTGGGTTTGATGACCGCATCTTCGCTTCTTCCTGCCCGCCTGTATGTTGTTGCTTCGACACGCGCCCATGCCCGAAAATCAAGCAAAAGGCGTGATGTGAACAACATGAAAGGCGTGGGGGGGAGGGAGGAGGGAGGAGGGAGGAGGGACAGCGGGGAGGGGGGGGGCGAAAGCACGAGTAGCACAGCAACGAAAGCGGCTGTGCTGGCCGTAGTCAGTCGACAGTGGGAAGCCCATGCGACAAGAGGGTGGGAGATGGAAAGAGGGGTGGGGGGATGGGATGGAATTGCACTCTCCCCCACCCTCATGCCGGTTTCTTTCCTCCCCATTCCTCACTTGTGCACCTCCACCGATTCTCGTGTGTTCGTTTGCCGTGTTCCCCCCTTCCTACCTCTTCTCAATCTCGCTGTCTTTTGTCATCTCTCACTCTGCTGCCGCTGCTGCTGTACGCCTGCCACTTTCTCATGCCCGCTGTCATTCACCATACTCTTCACCTTCCTTCTCCCTTTTTCTGTGCTCGAACACACCCACGCACACACCCACACACACGCTGCTGCTGCTGCTGCTGGGAAACGTTTGCCTTGTCAAAAACGCCAATCAGGTCGGTCTACCGTCTGATCATTTTCTCTTCATCTTCGCGCTTCATTCAAAAGCAAAGAATAGGAAAAACAACATCGGAAATTGTTGGCTTTCTCGTCTCGTCACCATGGGCTTCTTCGATGCTGACCTCAGCTACCCCACCGTGCGCACGGAGCGCATGAAGCACAAGCGCCGTCGTCTTGTGCAGGGCCCAAACTCGTACTTCATGGACGTGAGCTGCCCGCGCTGCCGCCAAGTGACCGTGGTGTACAGTCATGCCACCACGGCGGTGGAGTGCAAGGGCTGCTCCAAGAAGCTCTGCCGCCCCACTGGTGGCAAGGCGCTGCTTGTGGAGGGCTGCGGGTACCGCCGCAAGCCGGACCACTAATCACGCTCTCCTCTCCCTTTCGCGAGTGTGTGTGTCTCATGCTTCGTCTGTGAAGCATGAGACACACACACTCACACACCCTCACCCACAGAAGAGAGAGAGAGGGAGGGGTGTAAGAGGTGCGAGGCGTGTATGTTTCCCCGTTTGTTTGTATTATCCTTGCGAATCAGGAGCTGCAGACGAAGAATGAAATGGTGTGGCGCGAAGGTACACATGTGTTCCTATGGTAGACACGGAGGAGGGTAAGGGATTGGAGGGACTCTCTCTCCCTTCCCTACCTTCCCCTCTCTGTCTCCTCTCTGCGCTCTCTGTCGCCGCCGAGTCCTAATATTTCTCCTTCATTTATGTGTTGTTGTTTGGTCTCCTTTCCCCTCCCCTTCTGTCTATGTGTGTGTCGTGAGCAGGAAAAAGGGGAGCTGATGTTGACGCAGGTGTGTGTGTGTGTGTCTGTGTCGGAGGCTCCGTGTGTCTCATGGCGTACCCAAGCAGGCACAGAAGCCTTGGCACAACTCACACGGTGCCCTCTTCCCACTTCCCCACATCGCACAGCTCTCCCAATCGACGTTCATAAGAGTTGTAGTTGCGTCTACCGCTACCGCTGACTGCTACACCCTTCTCTACACACATACGCGTATGCGCACGTATGCATGCACTGAACACCCGTAGGGCGGAAGGAATCGCACCCCAGAGAAAAACAACCACAGGAAAAAGCAGTAATGAGCAGAGTACAAGTTGCTCAGCATCCCACGGCCAGGGGCTCGAAGTTGCCGGCATTTCTTCTCTGCGCTAGTCGTGTGCCCCCCTCCTCTCTCCCTTTTGTTGGTGCATGTCGCCGAGAATGAGCAAATGGCAAGGGGGACGTGGCTGGTGAGGGTGGAGGAGAGGACCGTGAAGACAAGAAACTACCCGCTACCTGGGATGGGGGAAGTAGGGAGCACGAGAAGCCCGTTTACTTCAGGACGCTGACACTCGTGCAACAGCTCTCTTTAGGTCTCCATGAACGTGTCTCTTCCTCTCCCTCTGACCCCTATGCAAGCGGCACGTGGATGGCATGCCCACCTCTCCAATATCTGTAGCAGCGTGCGCTCTTCCTAAGTGTGATTTTTTCGTCATCTTTTTCTCTCGGCGCACACTAGCGCATTCTTCCGCCACCACTAACCCAATAACAATAGCCACATCGGCACATCCATGCTTAGCAGCTCTGTCGAGGCGGTGGATGAGGAAACGCTGCACACCCTTCTCATGCACCTTGGAGACGTACCCAGCGGCGCCATAGCGGCAGCAGTGCAAGCGGCGCCAAACGCACCTGCCAAGCTGGAGACTACTTCCTCGCCTGCCTTCCTGTCGGGTACCTTTTCTGGCCTGGCAAACGAATGCGGCAAAGGTGACGCCAACGCCGACGACGACATTCCCGAGTACGCGCTCCCCGATGCGCAGTACATTGAGCGCACGATGCTCCCCCTGCTGCTGCGTGGGTTGGAGGTGGTCGCGCAGGTTCGCCCGCCTGACCCCCTCGCCTTCCTTGGCGCGTACATGATCTGCAACAACCCACAGAAGCCGCCAGCCGAGAATGGTTCCTCAGCTTCGGCGAAAGGCCTTGAGAAAGTGATCCCCACTAGGGGAAGTGCACCTGTCGATGACACCGCTCCTCCTGCGCTTGAAGAGGTAGTGACGCAGGCCATGAGCCGTTTTTCCACCTCCAAGAGCAACACCAGCGCCACCCCGAAGCCCACCGTGGCTGTCGGCCGTGGTGCCTCAGCGGTGACGAAAAACGCCTAGAATGTCTTGCAAGCCGCACGCGCGTCGCCATGGCACTCTCGTCTTCTCTCACCACTCGCATTGACCAGCGGCTTTTTTCTTCTCGTGTGTGTTTGTCCACAATGCACAAGAGCAGCGGCAGCGGCCAATGCTGTAGCAAAGCAGCGAAAGCGGAAGACGTAGAGGTGTGGCCCCCTTCACGATGTATTGGGCATGTGCAGTGCCTTGCACGGTATGATGGCGCTTGCAGTGCGGTGCCTCCTCCTTACGCACACACACACACACACACACACACACCAGAAGGTGACATGTGCATGCCTCGTCAGGGCGGAACGGAGCCGGGATCAGCTGAACTACTGCATGCCCATCTTCTTAAGTGCTCCCCCCCTTTCCCTCGTCTACATCTTGGTGTGTGTGTGTGTATTCCCCACGCACGCGCAATAAGAAAAGAGGAGAGCGAGAGGGTGTGCGAAACTTTCGTCACACGTGATGCTGCATTACTGTATCTCTGCCTTCAAAGACTCAGCAATGCCCCCCCTCCCCAACTCCTCGTCCAAAGGCTCGCACCTAACATCTACTTCCCTTCTCTCTCTACCTTCTTTTCATTCTCTTTCTTCCTCTTATTTACTTTTGCATTTGATATGGTGCTGCCGCGCCAGTATCATTCTACTTCTGAGAAACACCTTCATCTACGTGCACCAAGGACTCCATGACTCATTGACTGACACTCACAACACTTACATTCGCCTTGCCTCTCTTTTTTTTTCGTTTGCCTTCTCGCTTCGTGTGTATTTCTGCCTTCTTGCTGCTGTAGTTAACGTGACACGCAACATTCAGAGACACATACACATGTGCGTGCGCTTCTGCTTCATAATCTAGTAAGCTGACTGGAGGTGTCACGTCGCTGTGTGCTGCTTGACTGACACAGTAGCTCATGAATACTCATACAAACATCGGCCCTACAGTCCTCCCCTGTGTTCCTTCTCATTTCCCACCTCCGCTGCTCATTAGCCTTAGATCAATTGCCCACAGCACGTAATCGTTCTCGCACTCGTTGCATCTGCCAGCAACCTGCGCCGGTGCCGAGTTGAAAACGTCGAGGCTTCTCGACTTGCGCGTTTTTTTCCTCCTTCCTGGTCATCTTCATGGAGATGTCCTCCGCCGGTGCACAGAGCCCCGAGTACCAGCAGGGAGTCAGCGATGCGGAGAGGCATCGCAGGGCAACGGAGGAAAACTGGATACGGCCGGCCCTTGGCCCAATCGTGTGGCTGGGCGTGCCTTTCTTGTTGGCGTGGCTGCACATGCGCCGTGTCTCGCTGGGCAGTCCGTTCGGCAGCAGATCCCCCAGCGGCAGCGGCAACCCTTTCCAGGACATGATGGCTCAGATGATGCCCATTAAGAAACGCCAGTTTCGTGTCGACGTGAAAGGCACCAGGTTCTCCGACGTCGTTGGCATCCCGGAAGCGAAAGCCGAGGTACGCCAGTATGTCGACTTCCTCACGGAGCCGAACAAGTTCACTCGTCTTGGGGCGCGGCTGCCGAAGGGATGCCTCTTGACGGGAGAGCCCGGCACGGGCAAGACACTGCTGGCCAAGGCCGTTGCCGGTGAAGCAAACGTGCCTTTCTTTAGTTGCAACGGTGCGGATTTTATTGAGATTATGGGTGGCAGTGGACCAAAGCGGGTGCGTGAGCTCTTCGAAGAGGCGCGGGCGGCCGCGCCAGCAATCGTCTTTATTGATGAAATTGACGCCATCGGTTCCCGCGCCGGTAAGCAGGGTGGCTCCGTCAGCAGCGAGGAGAATCGCACAATCAACCAGCTGCTCGCCGAGTTGGATGGGCTTAGCACGAGCGCCGACCCGATCGTTGTGCTGGCCGCCACAAACTTCCAGGACAACATCGACAAGGCGCTGCTGCGCGAGGGTCGCTTCGACCGCAAGGTCGCCATTGAGATGCCCGACCTCGCAGCCCGCCGAGAGCTCTTCGAGCACTACCTCAGCCGTATCTGCACTGGTGACCCAAACGGCCGCACAAAGGATGAGGAGGGCAGAGATCTGGTGCTGGACACCAGTGTGAGCAACAAGGCATTGGCAGATGAGCTGGCGGACCTCACTCCAGGGCTATCGCCGGCCACGGTGGCCACGGTGGTAAACGAGGCGGCACTGCAGAGCGGAATCGCCGGTAAGCCGCTCGTGCAGCTGCCGGATCTTCTGGAGGCACTGGACAACACCCTCATGGGCCGAAAGCACCGCAATCGCCAAAGCGACCAATCGGCTCGCCGCACCGCGCTTCACGAAGCTGGTCACGCCCTCGCAGCGTGGATGCTGCCCACTGTGCAGAAGGTGTTGAAGATAAGCATCACTCCGCGCGGGAACGCGATGGGCTACACGCAGCGCGCCGGGACTGAGTTTCACGAGTACCAAACAAACGCGACGCTCTTTGCTGACATGGTGGTCATGCTTGGCGGCCGCGCAGCAGAGGAGGTGATGCTAGGCGACGTGTCGGCCGGTGCGATGGACGACTTGCAGCGGGCCACCGACGTGGCGCTGAAGCAGATGCTGGCGTTCGGCATGAGCACACACACGGGGCTATTGTCGTACCACCCCGACTACACCCAGGCCGGGCGGGACTTCACGACGTTTTCGAACGACGCCCAGTACCGCGCCGAATTGGAGGCGCAGAAGCTCCTTGCGGCTGCCCATTCCACTGCTGTGGACATCATCAAGCGCCACAAGGACAAGGTGGAGATTATGGTGAAGGCGCTACTAGAGAAGAAGGAGCTCTCGACACGCGATATTGAGCAGCTCTGGGGCCCGCGGCCGTCGACGCCGACAGTGGAGGACATTGTGCACAAGGTCATCGAGGTGACTGGCAGCTACGCCGAGATCGCTGCGACCGTTGGTCCTACGGCGGCAGCCGTGGTAGCGCCAAACATGGCGAGGGTGTGTTAGTGCTAGTGGGATGAGTGAGGCATCGGAAGGAGCGCCTCTCTGCTCTGGCAATGTGTCCGCGTGTCGTTTTTCTTTTTGTGGCGCCGCGCTCAACGCCTGCGGTTGTCGTCTTCACACACACACACAGACACACACACACACACCCACGTGCCTCGTATGTGTGCCTGTGTGTGTGTGTTGTGCGTGTGTCATTATCTTTCATTATCGCCTGTTCGCATGACATCGTGGTCGGCAGGTCATACCTCTCTCTGATGAATGTAAAAGGGGCAAGAAAATCTATGAAGAGAGGCACCCATGCACACCCGCTCTCGTGCCCCTAACCGTGAATACATGCGCGTATGTACGTTTACTCGCCCTCTTCCTGTCCGTCTTCCCCCCTCCCCGCCTTCGGTGCTACAGGCTTTCATTCTGCTTGCTACCTCTACTGCTGATGGATTCTGATTACCCCACTCACCCCTTCCTGCCCTCGCGCCATTTCTCTCTCCAATACCTCCCTTCTCCTTCCCCCCCTCCACCCCCCAACGCGCATACAGAGTTGCTTTTCGCGCCACAGAAAACCCTCATGAAAAGAGCCACGACGCACGCCGCATACTGAAGACGACGAAGACGACATCATTAGCAGAGCCCAGTGTAGCTCCTCTCCAAACTCTTCTCCACCTTTTCACCCCCTCATCCCTTCGTTTCTTTACTCTGTTTTGTTTGTGTTTCTTTTCCTCACCCCCGCTAAGATTGTGTTGCCTCGCTTTTCTGGCCCCCTGTCGCCTCCCGCTCGTTGTCAGCGGCACACTCACTTAAATACATTCACCAGCGCAAGGAAGCAGATATCCTAGTCATCCGCATGTCCAAGATCTCCCCGCAGACTCTGTCGGAGGCCATTCAGGCCGTTCTGAAGGTGGACAAGGAGCGCAAGTTCAAAGAGAGCATCGATCTCCAGGTCAACCTGAAGAACTACGACCCCCAGAAGGATAAGCGTTTCTCTGGCTCCCTGAAGCTGCCGAACGTGTGCCGCCCGCGCATGACGGTGTGCCTGCTGTGTGACCTTGTGCACGAGGACATCGCCAAGAAGGAGGGTGTGCCGACCATGAACCAGGAGGAGCTCAAGAAGCTCAACAAGAACAAGAAGCTGGTGAAGAAGATGTGCAACCAGTACGACGCCTTCCTGTGCTCGGAGTCGATCATCAAGACCGTGCCGCGTCTGGTGGGGCCGCACATGCACCGTATGGGCAAGTTTCCGACGGTGTGCTCGCCCAGCGAGTCGCTCACAGAGAAGGTCGTGGAGCTGCGCTCGACCGTGAAGTTCCAGCTGAAGAAAGTGCTGTGCCTTGGCACCTGCATTGGCCACATTGAGATGAACGAGGAGCAGCTCCGCCAGAACGTCATGATGGCGATCAACTTCCTTGTGTCACTCCTGAAGAAGAACTGGCAGAACCTGAAGTCGGCGTACATCAAGTCGACCATGGGCAGGCCGCAGCGCATCTATTAGGCAGACAAGAGCGTTCCTGTGTCGGAGAAGCCGTTCTTGTTGAGGGTTTGGCTTTTGCTCTGCCCCTTTCTCTCTCTTTCGCCCCAGCACATCACGTGGTGTGCCACGCCCGCGGGCACGCTCGTATGCGTGTCTGTTCGTTTTTTCGTTTTTGTGTTTGCCTTTTCCTTTGATGTTTGCCAGTTGTGCTTGCTCGGTGAATGCTCAGCGAACGATGTGTGCCTGTTTGCGGGCCCGCCTACCTGCCTGTCTCTGTCTCTTCTGCCTCTTCCGTGTGTGCGGCGCAAGGCGAGGATCGCGGGAGCGAGCGAAGCGGAAACACGGAAAAGCCTTTTTTTTTGCTGTTCTTTTTCTTAACCAAGGAGAGTTTTGCTTTTGAGGATGACCGCGGTCGTCGTGCCAATCTTTCTCGTTTTCGCTCTTGCGCCGCGTTGCCTGTGTGTGTGTGTGTGTGTGTGTGTGTCGGTGCTACCGCAACACAACGGCATCGGCAGAAACGGTGACAAGTGCCAGTCGCGGAAAGAGACGGGGCGAGAAAGAGGAGCATCGCCGTTTCTATACGAGGAGTGCCCGGTAGATGAATAGGCGAGAAAAAAAAGAGAAACGAAAAAGAGTTATACGGGTGAACGAAGGAACGCCCAGCAAACGGACCCACAGCCCCACCGGAGACAGAGAGAGAGGGGAAGTGAGTTTGAATGGGAAAGAGAGAGGTGGGGAGGGGAGGGGGGGGCGGTCACGTTGATTACTTTCTCCTCTTCCCACCCCCTTCACGGCCTTCTCTGTCTTCTCTCTTCACTCCCCCTCCCTCTCTCAGAGTGCTGCCTCCTTTTCTCGCTTCGTTTTTATTTTTCTTTGGTCTCTTCTCTACCCCTCCTCCGCCCAACTCGTAACGGCTATTGTGTCTGTTACTTCCCTTTCGTCTTCAAGTAGGCGCGTGCTTTGGCGGCTCTCTCTTTCTTTGCTGAGTCTGTTTTCATCGTGTGCGTCGATGTGCTTTCTCAATTAGCGTCGTCTCTCTTCTCCTCCTCGTCCTCGGCGCTCCCTCTCCCGTCCACTCCAGTGCCCCCCCCCCCCCCCCCGCTCCCCCTTCTCTTCTCCGCACCTCTCTCTCTCTGTCCTCTCCTTTGGGTCCTTGTATGGAGGACAGAGATAGAGAGCAGTCAAGCGTGGTGGCATAGATGTGTGGGGTTTGGGATTCAGATTGGTATGAGCGAAGAGGGCGTGCAGGACTGCGCGGCGGCGGCGGTGTGGGGGGGGAAGCGTGAGGCGCTGTTGAAAGGAGCGATGCACGCATGGACCTGTAGTAATCTCGAGCGAAGTCAGAGAAAACCCAGGAAGCGATGACAGCGCAAACCAACAGTCCCCCGCCCCCGTCCTTGGCGGACTGACTTTGGATTTGTAGCCACTCACCCACTTTTTCTCTTCATTGCTTGATACCCTTCCACGTTACACCTCGTATATATCACAATGGGGGGTGGGGAGGGGGGCTGAAGAAGAGCCACAGGCGTTTACATGCTCGTGCGTGTGTTTTTTTTTTTTACAGGACTCTTCTCGCATCTTCCTGATGCGGTTCAGGTGTTGTTTTCATTTCAGGTGATTTTTACTGGGTAATCTAAAGGGAGACGAAGACAGAGAGACGGACAGAGGCGCGTGCGAAAGGGTTCTCCTCTTCTTGTGGTGGTCGGTGCCACTGTTTTGTTATTCCCACACGCGCTGCCACACGCGTCCTGGACGCACGCACGCATGCAGAGCCAAGTGAGCTGGGGGGGGGGGGAAGAAGGGAGGAAGAAGTGTTCTTCTCACTTCTGCTCATAGGATCATCAGATTTACCCCCTCCTCTCCCTCCCCCTCTTCTCATATTCTCTTCTGCTTCGAGATGCGTGGGGCTGCTTAAATTCTCCAGCAAGCTGATGCATTCAAGTTTCTATCCCTCTCTCACTACGCTCTGTATGCCGCTCTCTTCTCATTATGCCCTCCTCTCTCTCTCTCCCTCTCTGCTTGCCAACCCACATAACGACTGCGTGCGGTGTGTACTTTTTCTGTCCACACTCACCCCACCGATGTCCTCTTTTTTTGAGGGGGGCGGGTGGAGGGTCGTGGAAGCGGACCGACAGACGGGCAGTGGCTTCGCTTGTCGTCGTCTGCCCCACTCTCGCAAACGTCCCTACGAGTAGGCCCATTTTCCTTATACTACGCATCCGTAGACGACTGGCCCACCTGCAGGAGCCCCAATACTGCAGGCCATCTCTTTTATGTCACGCTCCCCTCGCTTTGTTGCTTCTCTTCGCTCTTCGTAGATCTCCAAGTTCCCGCTTTCCTTTCGGCGTTAGCGTAATACTAGTCACGCCTGCACAGCATGAATAACGTTTTGCTCGTTAAGTTGCAACCGGTTCTCTACTTCCTCTCTTTCCTTCCCCCCTCACCTGTCCCTATTAGTCCTTCGTCGCTGTAGTGCTACGCAGTCCTCTTTCTTTCTTTCTCTGACTCCCGCTGCTCCACCGCCGCTCTTCTGCAGGATGCAAGCCTACATTGATAGCATCTGCAGCCGCAAACCACCGTCCACGGCGCTGCCGGTGCGGCCAACGAAGAATGCGCTGCTGCTCCAGTCTCACAGAGAAGCAAAGAGGCGACAACGAGATCAAGCTCAAGCAGACGGCACCAGCGCTTCGTTGAGGCACTCGTATCCGCAACCGCGTGCGGCTGCTGCTAAATGGCCCCTGAAAAAGGCTCCCCCGCTTGGGCCACCACCCCGCCCTCTCGCGCGTCGTCCTCCGTCGCCAGCGGCGCATGATGAGCTCACTCGGACTCCCGCTGCTTCCTTCGTGGCGGCGGCGTCACCGTGGCACCCGCTTTTTACTTCTCCCTCGCCGTCCCCGTCGACTTCGCCGCAGCGGCAACAGAAGGGACGCCATACATCGGAGGCGGACGACACGGCTGGTACTCGAGAGACACACTGGCCCACGCTAAGTCAGCTGGTAGAGACTGACAAGAGCACGTCCGTCGCAGTAGCGGCACACAGTAACCGGAGGTTGTACAATGAGAACGTGATGAATGGAGAAGATGAACGTCGAGAAGTGGACGCCATGCACTCCTCGGCAACAGTGAGGAGCGGTGGTGCCGCGGTGTCGCCCGCTCGTCCTTGGAGGTCCGTATGGGCCCTGTGGAAGCCCCCGTCACATGAGGGGCACCTGGATGTAGTTCAGAGCGGCGCGGCTTCGCCGTACCCGACTACTTCCCGCCCCCAGTATCCTTTGTCGTCATCATGCGTACCTCTCGCCACCCACCCGCGCTCTGAAGTGGAGCTGCTGCACAATCTACGTCTACCTGCAGTGCGTCCATCGATGACCACCGGCACGCCTAGTGGCAGCACTATTGTGGCCATTTCTGGTCAATCCCCCACTTCCTTGCCGAGGGTAGTGGATGTGAGCGAGGCTCCCCAATGGCGTCACCCGGTCTTGGCACCTCAGCAGCAGCAGCAGCAGCTGGCAGGAGTGGACAAGAGTCGTGTGGGCTACTACGTTAACGCTAATTGCCCAGTTGATGTTGATGGCATTGCCACCACAGAGCGCCGGCCAGCCTCTCCACCGTCTCGCCCGTCACTCCCGTCGCTTTTCTCCTCCGGATTCTTTGACCGAGGGCCCGAGGCAGCCATGCGTCGCCGTGCTGAGCGACATTCCAAGGTGGCGCACCGTGCAGAGAACCTCCGTGCGCAGTCGTCTTCTACGGTGCAGAGCGCAGCCTCTTCGTTTACGAAGCAGTTGCAACCAGCGAGACAGCCGCGACCTGGCGCAGATCATCGCTGCCGTGATGTGGACAACTACAGTCTCCGCGACTTGCAAGACGGTTTGTACACTCGACTACAGCGACGTCTGCACAACCTCGCCACCTCCTCCTCGGACAGCGCCTCGCCAATGGACTCAAAGGCTACCGCGAGAAGCACTTCATCAACCCCTCTGCTCACCGATATGGATGCAGCGGTACGCCTCTGGCGTGATACACGGCTCGCATTCCGGCAGCAGGTGAAACATCGCAGCTGTATACATAATGTGCAGCGCAGCGCCACACGGAAGGGTCAATTGCCCAGTGTGCAGGAGGACGAGGAGGATGTAGTGATGAACGGTGTTGTGCGTCGCATCCTCGCGGAGCGGGCCGCCTCGCGTGCATACCTGTTTGCGGGTGCCGCTGCTGCGAACCGCGAGGAGAGCACTCCATGACCCACAGCATGTTTCTCTGTGTGAGGATGCATGTCTGCGAGGGGTGCAGTGGGGTGAGGGGGGACACGTAGCTGTGTGTTGCTCTCCCCTTTTTCTTTCACGTTTGGTGCCTCCATATTGGCCGCGCTGCCGCTCGACTCGCACCTCCTCTTCCCCAAAACACCCAGCAAAACGGAGAAAAGAAGAGGAAACGTCCCAATAAGTGCGCAAAGGTTTCCTCTTGAGCTTCCTGTGTGAGGGGATTCATGCACGTAGGCAATCTGCTCGTGTACTGTCGTGCTTTGAATGGTATTCACGAGTTTGGGTGTAGTGCACACCACGCCGTGCATCTTCTTGCGCTGCGAATACTCACTTACCTTCGTGCTCGCCTTCTTCCTCCCGCGCGGCTTTCACTTGTACCGTCTCTCTTTTTTTTTTCGCTCTCTTCTTTCGCCGCCGCCCACCCTCTCCTTTGGCGTTGTTGCCGTTCTAGCGCTGCTATCGGCCACAGCAACGTGCCTGACCTGTGAGTTTTTGTCTGGCCGCCTGACACCTCCGCTCACGCACCCTCTCCCACGGCCTCTCTCTCTCTCTTCCTCCGTTGTATTACCTTTTTTCTTCCTCTTGTCTGTTCCTGCTGACGCAAGCTTTCCTCTGAGCCTCTCTAGAGACTTCTGTTTCGCCGGCACCACTACTACGTCTTCCTCCTCCTCTCTCCCTTCCTCTTCGCCGGTTTGAGTAACGTCGTCGAGGACGGTCATCAGCATATAAGCATACAGGAGCAAGCGGCTACAGGCAACAGCAGCAACAGCCATGGATCATTCTATCATGGTGGGCCAGTACGCGCTGGGCAAGCAGATCGGCTCTGGCAACTTCTCCAAGGTGCGATTGGGCACCGATCCGCAAGGTCGCACGTGGGCCATCAAGATTGTGGACAAGCGCCGTCTAAAGAAGGAGAACATGGAGGACCAGATGCTCCGTGAGGTCGCCATCATGCGCAGTCTGCGCCAGCAGAATGTGGTGAAGCTGCAGGAGGTGCTTCAGTCCACCAACCATTACTACCTGGTCCTCGAGCTAGTTACAGGCGGCGAGCTCTTTGACAAGATTGTAGCCGCCAAGCGTTTTGACGAGCCGACGGCGCGCCGGTACTTCCACCAGCTTATCGCAGGTATGTACTATTGCCACTCGAAGGGCTTCGCGCACCGCGACCTGAAGCCAGAGAACCTGCTGCTCGACGCGAACGGTACACTGAAGATTTCCGATTTTGGACTCAGTAACCTCCAGCAGGACGTGCTGCTGCAGACGATCTGCGGCACGCCAAACTATGTTGCGCCGGAGGTGCTCATGGAGCGCGGCTACAACGGGCTCTCGGCAGACATCTGGAGCTGCGGTGTAGTGCTGTACGTCATGCTGGCGGGGCGTCTACCCTTCGAGGATCGAAACATGAATGTCCTTCTCGGCAAAATTGAGCGAGGTGACTACCAGATGATCCGCCACATCAGCGACCCTGCCAAGGACCTCGTCGCACGCATGCTGACCGTTGATCCACGCAAGCGTATCTCGATGGAGGATGTCATCAACCACCCGTGGTTCCAGGTCGAGTGGGATCCGAAGCTGCTTTCCACATGAGGGGCGGTAGATTACGGAGGTGATCGGGTAGGGGAGTGAAGCCCATAGCGCGAGTGGCAAGACATGTCGATCTTCAACCCCACCTAACCTTTCTTCTTCCCTGTGTGTGTTTTTTTTTCTTTCAAACGTAGGGGGCTTATTCTGTCAGCAAAAAGCTTACAAATTTCTTCCAAACTCCTCTCCCCCATCCTCGTGCGCATACATGTGCACGCGTGCAGGTCTCTCGAGGTTTCGTCACCCCATTCTGCAATGGAGGCCATTGTTGTCTTCATAGTTCTTCTTTGCTTTCGTTTTATTGGTTGTGTTTTTTTTCTTTCGTTTGTTTGTTTGTTTTCGGTCTTTTGGGCACATCCTTGTCACTGTGCGTGTGTGTGTGTGTATGCTGCGGACCCCTTCCATGTTTGCATCTCTTTGCCGTTTGTGTGTGATGGTCGTCGTGACGCCGTCTTTCTCTGTCGTTCTTGAGCTCCTTTTTTTTTTCGCCTGTTGCGTGTGTGCAGGTGGAACACGCCACTTCGTACGCACACATCCACCCCCCGGCACCTCCGCAGTACGTCTCTGCACCCCGTCCTTGTTTTGTTGGTCCACTTCCCCCCTCCCTGCACTTCCATCTGCTTGTGACCTCCTTCTCCAATAGGCCAACTCGTCATCTTTGAGATCGCCGCCCCCCCTTCTCGTTCTCACTCCGTATTACGTGTCAGTGGGGAGTTGTCTGTGCCTTGCGTGCCCATGTGTGTGCGTCTATCGATCTGCATTGGAGCGTGTGTGTGTGTGTGTGTGTGCGTGTGTGTGCACGTGACGCGTTTTTTTGTCCCTCTTTCCCCCTTCTTTCTCTCTCCATCGTGACTAACCTTCCCTTTCTCTTCCTCCTTCCCCCCTCGACCTCGCACTTGTCTTCGCGTGTGTGTGAGGGTGAGTGTGTACAGTTGTGTAAAGTTGATTCCAGCTCCTCTTTTTCCTCTTCGTTGTCTTTCTGACAAACCCACTCACCCCCACCTTCGACATCCCCTTCCCTGTCTCCCTCCCCTACCCTTCTTCCTCGTGCTCCTTCGCTCACCCTCATGCACACACACACACACGCTTTCCCTTTCGCAGTTATGTAGCGCTCTCGTTGTCGAGTATCCGCTGGTGTTTTGCAGTGCAAAGATGTATAATTATACAGGTGTGCGTGGTGTGGTGTGTGTGTGTGTGATGTTATAGTCTCCGGCTTGCCTGTGCTGTACTCCACTCTTCTGTGTTTCTTCTTGTTTGTGTTCAGTGTGGCTGCGTTACGTCAACCGCTGGCATCCTTTCTTTTGCTTTTCACTCTCTTTCTCTTGCGTGCGTGTGCGTGTGTGCGCCTAGTCTTCCCCGCTTGATGCTGTTGGCTATTTCTCGCGTCGCCGCCGCCTGCCGCGCTTGTTGCACAGTTGTGACTGGGATGTAGAATCACGGAATCCTATTCCTTTCCTTTTCTCTCTTTTGCTCGTGTGGGGTTTGCTGGTGGATCGGTGCGTGCGTGCCTGTACCTGCGTGTGCATGTTCAGTCGTCTAATGCACCTGGAAACAGCGGGGCGGGCCAGCCGCTTGCGTACGCTCACCCGCAGAGATGCCCCTCCCACTCCCACAACATCCATCCCCCCAAAAGGGAGTGCGCGATGGTGAGAAGGATGGACGCACACTCACGCACATACTCCCGCTAGCAGACTGAGTGCGCAACTCGCGCAATCCGATATGTGCAGCGGCGAGCGACTCTCCCTTTTTTTTTGCCTCGCTTTTTCGTTCATTTGCCTTCACCCCCTCGTTGCTTTGTACAGTAGTTTGCCAAGCACCCGCGGCAAACATGCAAGGGGGGGGGAATGGGGGCGGGTGGTTTGCTGGTTACGTTGGCATAGGCGAGTTCTTAGTTGTGTGTAGCCTTTCATTTTTGATCGTTCGGGACAACACCCCCAAGAGCGAGCTGAGTGGCGGGGGATCAAGTCAGTGTGCACGTCTGCCAAAAGGCATCGAGACAGAGTCGTGGAGGTCCTCGCGACTGCGATGCGCGCGTGTACGCCAGTATCACGTCTCATTCGACTATGCACCGTCGCACGGAATTGTCTGAGCATAAGCCCCTCTCTATTTAGGTCGATGCGCTCAGAACTGTTGCACCTAAGCACCTCAGGCGATTCTGTTGGCTTCCTCCATGTAGTTTTCTTTCGCCTACTCCCCACCACTGTTGACTCTTTCCCCGTCCCCTTCCCCCACCTCTCAATCTATCTCTAATGAGCGCTCTATGTTTGGGTTGCGTTGGGGCTTCTTCTTGTACTTTCCCACTCTGTGTCTTTTCTCGTCACTCTTACTCACACGCATTCTCCTCCACTCTTCCTCTTCCTCTTCCTCCTCCTCCTCGCTGTTTGTCGTGTGGAGATGTGCGTATGTGTCGCTACTCTTGTGTATCAGCTGCATTCCTGAGGATCTCCTCTCTTTCGAGCTCTTTTCGTGCGTGAGTGCGAGCCACTTTGCGGTCCTTGTTTGAGTTCGGTGTAACGTTTCTTCTTGATTTCCCGCTCCTCTCAGTTGTTATCCTGCGCATGCGGACATACAGAGAGAGAGAGAGAGACAGAGACAGACAGCTTTTACACGCGCACCACACTGCTTTCCCCCTCTCATTTTCTCTTTGGTGCCCCTCTCTCAGTGGCGCGCGCACACAAACAAACAGAGAGAGGGAGAGATGTGTGCCTCAGCTGGGGTGACGCGGCTGCATCTTTCTTTGCATGCGGGAATGGCTGTCTGTGTGTACCCAGCGAACGGTAAGGTTGCTGTTGCGCCTCTCTTCCTTTCCCTCGTTGGATTTCTTTCTCAGAAGCCGAGAAGAAAATTACTCTGGTGCCCCCTCGAAACCAACATAAAATGAGAAAGTCACAGAGACAGACTACCACGACGTGCACCAAACGCTCACGGACATGCTGGGTAGTAAGTCCCACCATCCTCAGCCCTGCTTCACCAACTTCCTCACCCTCTCTCAGCAATATCCATGCACGCATGGTTATGGAAGTGCGGGAGCGGTGCACTGATTATGTTCTGTGAAAGAGAGAAGTAGTCTGCATGTGTGTGTGTGTGTGTGGGCTTCTTTTCCCACTTTTCGCTTTCCCTTTCCTTCCACCACGCAACGGGACCTGCACCAGCCGTCCTGGATCCTTGCGAGCTCCTGCCAAGTGCGACACGCTCTGCCCTCTCCTCCCCCCGACGCCGCTATGCTTCTTGGCGCTCTCTCCTCACATTGTATCTCAATCCCCTCTTGTCCCTTTCCCTCCACCTCTGCTCTTCCCACCACCTTCTTCCTTCCCCTTCTCTGTGCGAGTATACCTCTCCTTCACCGGTGTTGCTCACATACACACACACACAAAGTGTAGTGTGCACCCTCTCGGTTGTTGTTGTTGTTGCCTTTCCTATCTTTCCCTTCGCTGCTTTCTTCGTGTTGGGGCACAGACAGACACGCGCCGGTAAAGTATCACCTATCGCCCTCACTGTCCCTTTCTCTGTTACCCACAACTGTCCCACTCGCCAGTGCACTTCAGACGAGGTTCAGTATAGTGGACCTGTGATAGTGGCCGCGAAGCTGTTTGTTTCTTTCTCCACCCCTACCCCAACCATTCCTCTGTCTATCGAGGCCGTCTTGTGCGTGATAACTGTTTTAATCAAGCAAGTCAGAGCAGGCATTGTCCTTTGCTTTTCGTGTGACTGTGGGTGGGTGGCTTGTGAGTGCGACAGGTCCGCTTGTGTCCACCCGTCCTTCCCCCTTCTTTGGGTTGCCTTCCCTTTTATTCATCTCGCTGCGTGGTATTGGGTGAGCGTGTAAGTTGTGTGCAGGTGTCCTTCCCCCTTCCCCAACTCCCCACTGGTGTGTTTGTGTGTTCTAGTACTTGTGTTTGTCTTTTTCTCTCTGTCGCTCCGCTATACTGCCCCCCTCTCCCTCGCTCCACGTAAAGCTCTCCTTCTCGCCAATCTCATCGAAGCTGGCCTCACCACCCTATCCTTCTCGTTGCCCCCCCCCCTTCTTCCCCCCTCCCCCTTTGCGGGCGTAGCGAATCACTTCTCTCCGTTCGTTGACCCTAGCCCTCACCCACTGAAGCACCGTCGTTGGTGCTGTGCTACTGAGGACGCCCACCAGCACACAAGCGCGCAGAAGAAGTAATACCCGCGCTGTTGTGTCTTCTGGTGTCTGCCCAGCTACCTCCATTGATCGATACCGGATCTTGTAGGCAATTCGTGCCGCTGGTGCTGCTGCTATTCCCCGCTTCTTTTACCCTCGCCTCTAAAGTTGCTCGGTGGATGTTCGGCTCTGCCCTCGGTGTACCGTTCGTGAATATCGCTCTCTCGCTTGCTTGTACTCAGACTCTTCAGCTCTCTCTCTCTCTGACGTGTGAGTCGTCGGCGTACCTGCACCGAAACGTGGCTGTCGCTCCTCTCTTAGGTCTTTTCGTTGCCTTTGAGAGTGTTTTGAGACTACTGCCGTAGTCATGCCGAATATCGCGGCATCTTGGGTGCCTCCGCACCCAGGCGGGGGCCAGTGGAGTGATCACTCAAACAACGGCAGGGATGCTGCAGCGGCCGCCTTGGAGGTGTTTCAAGACTTCACGTGGTACAGCGCGACGCTGCTCTCGCACCTCTTTGCGTTGGAGCATGCGCAGCTGGAGCGAGCCGCGGCAGTCGAGGAGAGCCACCGGCGCGCCGCCGCAGCTCACAGCCCTCAGCTGCTAATGAGCGCCGCTGTTGAGGCTGTGAAAGCGACTGCTGGTGTGGCACCTGCTTCCGCCGCTGCAGCGACGTCAAGGAAGATAAGTGACCGTTGCTCTCTCGGTCAAAAACTTGAGTTCGAAAGTGGTGAGGCCGGCGGTGGTGCTGATGGCAGTGGGAGTAGTGGCGCCGCAGCACTGGTAACACCGTCACTGTCACCGTCTGCCCCCGACGAGTCGCAGAAACTGTCGCAGATTGCCACGCAACATCGGCCACACATCTTATTAGGGTTTTCCATGTTGGGTGATGCCACAGCGATGGGTGTAGTGGATCCAGTGTTAGCGGACTCTGCCACGCGATGGGTGCTTCCGCAGGCTACCAAGGTTGCCGGGCTACCAGCTGCCCTTCCTGCTGCTGCTCCAACAGCTGCGGCCAAGACGAGTGCATCGGACACTGCCATCACGGCGTTGCTGACTGTCTTTGATGCCTACTACTTCCCGTCGGACCTCTTCTACGCAGCTGACACTGTCTCATCTGCCATGGCTGGAGAAGATGGTGAGAGGGAAGATCCTGCACTCCTCGGCGGTGACTCCAATGCCATGCATGTGGCAAGAGATGGCGCGGGGAACATGCCACAAGGGGGCACTACCTCCGCCGAGGCCACAGGTCCGGGAACAGGCAGCGGCACCAACGCACCTTCGGTAACAGCAGAAGCGCTACGCGAGGCCTTTCACGCCCTCTTGGTACTGGGTCAGCGCTGCGCGGTCTTTGCCCTCAAGCACCGCGGCATTATCGGTTGCAGCGGCGACGCAGCGGCAAGTCTCACTGGGCGTGGCTGTGCGGACTTTGAGAGTGAAGGCGGCACCGACCGTCGCTACTCTCCTCGCATTGATGACGAGAATCTGCCCACTACCGCAGCCGCTGCCCAGATGGATGATGTGACAGGTACCGGTTTCTCCTCCGAGGACGACGCGAGAGCAAACGAAGCGGTGCAACAGGCGGCCTCTGCGTCGCTGCAGTTTCTTCTCCAGCTTGCGTGCAGCTGTCCATGTGCCTCTCTCGCGTACGCGGCGCAGCTTTGCGTCGCTCACGCGCTGGCTGTGCAACCGCCTCCATGCAACTCGACCGGCTGGATCGCACGGCAGCAGCTGATGCGTTACCTACCAACGCTGCAGCCACAGTCCCGCGGCACGTCTGCGGCGGATGCAAGTGTGAACAGCACCTCCGTTGGTGGGCTTCAGAAGCATTGCAGCCTCGGAGGTGGCGGTAGTTCAACAGCGTCGGCGAGTAGCAGTAGCGGGAACAAGAGTAAATGCGTTCCTACCACGCAGCACGTGCGGCCGGAGGACGCGATGCTGTGGTTTGATACAGCTGGTGAGGTGCACTTGATGACTGCCCAGCACTGGTGGGACGCTCAGCAGCCGCAGCATAGTGCGACGTGCCTCGCGTACTGCGGCCCACTGCCGGCTACCACCGCCCTCCCAACAGTCCAGCGTGTGCTCATGGAGGAGGAAGCATACATGGGGCCTAACGGCAGCGCCGCGGCGGCGCTAAAGTCCGTGTTGGAGGCGGTCTCGACTGAAGTATGCCTTAACGCCCGCGCTATTCCAGGCTCTCCGTCGTCGCGTGTTCCTACGTCCTTGCGACGGCGCCGCGGCGTGCATCACTTCGTAGGGACCAGTGCTGGTGGGTCCTGCTTGTCCACCGGTGACGGTGAAGACGGCGTGGCTGGTGGGCGTGAGCAAAATCGATCTTCAAGGCTTGCCGGCGCGTGTGCTGCGGTGGCAGTGACCAGCGGATCAGGCGCTTCCGTGGGACGCGCGCAAGGAGCCGCTGTCGTGGAAACGTCCAGTCGCTTGTCAAAGGTGGCAAAGCGGCGCCGAGCTCTCCTGTTCGCACTCGCCCAAAGTCATTTGCTCCCTCCTGTGCAGCAGCTCGCGACGTCCAAGACGCTTCTATACGACGTGTTCACGGATGGTGGGGAGTGCCCGTCCTATTACAAGCTTCTCTCTCTCTACCCCGAGGTGCTTCGCGCGCATCACGCAGCGCTGAACTATGTCCTCTTTGGAGAGGGCCCGCTCTTGGTGGACATGCGGCTGATGGTTGCGGTTATGGCAGCGAGCAGGCACCGCTGCGAGTACCTCGTCTCTCGCTTTTCGGCACTGCTCTTGCGCTACGCAGAGGAGACGAAGCTGGATGAGTATGTGGACGACGACGGCTGTGGCCCTGGGGGTGGGTGCGGTATGATGCGTGGTAACCACCACGGCGGCCTCTACAGCAGCAGGGACACCCGCGGTCATGCTGCGTACGGTGACAAGGATGCTGCCGATACATACGAATACGATGATGGCGCCCACTTTGCAAGCACGTCGACTGGCCTGCGACAGCAGAAGCAGCGGCACCATGACACATCGGCCACTGGCTGCTTTCGAGGTCACTCTCGCCAGCGCTGGATCACGCACGGCCCACCAGAGCGGTTGCGCGCCGTCCAGCATTTCATTGCCCTCGCCGCCCACACACCGTGGACTCTCGGCGAGGAGGAGATTCGCAACATCCTGGCATGTGGTTGGACCATTCCGGAAGTCTTTCAGCTTGTAGCCATCGTGACGCAGGTAGTGCCGCTCTGTGGCTTCGTCATGGGCCTCTTCGTGCCAACGGAGCCGTGGACCATGACGCTGCTGCCGCTGGAAGTGGTGGAGCAGCTGAGTCATCGCGCCGTTACGGAGGACGTACTTGCCGGGTCTTCTGGCAGCATGGGTAGTATCGGGATCGGCGGTGGTCGAAACGGCGGCGGCGGCGAGCGCGGTAGCCAGACGGGCGGCCGGGCACCATCTGCGCAGGAGGACGTGTATCGCCGGTTCGCTGGCGACGACAACGTGGTCAGTGAGCAGCGCATCAAGGGAGGTACCACCGCCGCCAACCCGCCCACGCTGTGGCGCAGTCGTTTCACCTGGAACGATGTGGGGGCTACTTCGATGGAGCACTACTACCCCGGTGCTGCAACGCTTCTCAGTGAAGAAATGGAGTGCTACTTCGATGTGGTACGGCAGCTAACCAAGGCGGATTGTGTGGGGCTGATGAGCCCCGACTATGACCCCTCCTACGCTTTCCGCTCCCTCCAGCTCTACGTGCAGAACCTGGTTGGCTTCATGGTGGAGGACTATTCCTACAATGATATCAACAAGGTGCTGCGGCGTCCAGCCAAGTGGTTTGCGCAAGTGCTGACGATGCGGCCAGAGACACTCTCTCGCAGCGAGGTAGTGCGCTGGTACGTCCCGACGATTCCGCCGATCGGGAAAGCGTCCAACACGAGCGCCGAATCTTCGCTCGTGACGCACCAGCTGAAGCGAGAGATCGAGCTACTGTCGGTCGTGGACAGCGCGCGGGGTGGCCACCGCGGTGGCATCGAGTCGGCCAGCGCACACCAGGACAACGGTGATAAGATACCCCCCACCCCTGCCGAGGCAGCACGTGACGCGGTCGAGTCGGAGGCCCTGCAGACCGCCTTGACCCTTCAGGACGAACGAGTACTGCTGCTGATTGCCCTCGCTACGATGGAGGCCCGCAAAGAAGGCCTTCTCCACATTCTTCTGCGACCCGTATGTGCGGTCCTGAACAACATGTGAGCTCCTGCGGCGGTGGCGGTGGGTGAGCACGACTACCTGTGCGCGTATTTCTTCAGTGTGTCTGTCGCCAGTGTGGGCGCTGGTGTGCCCCACCCCCTCTTTCGCTCATCAGCTGCGCGCTTTCTTTCTCTCTTGCTGCGAAGGTGCAGCACTTGAGTCTGCCTTGCTGGCGAGGCATACCTCAGTGCGTGGCATCCGAGGGCTCAGTTCCTCCCCCCTCCACTGTGTGTGGGGAGACCAGTCATCCCCCCTCCATCCCTGCCAATACCGAAGGACCTCTGGTGGTGACTGGGGCAAGTGCCTACAACGCAGCAAGGCCAGGGCGGTTTATCACTATTCTTATTGGCAGTCACGTTCTGGATGGCGCTGCGTCGGAGCGACCTGCAGTAGTGAGCATACTTGTGCCATCTACATGATGGGCAGAGTGTCAGTGTGACTCGGACGCATCTCACCCGGCCCTCGCTGCCCACTGGTATGGGAAGCCTGCCCCCTCCCCCCTCCCGAGGGGGGATGCACTGCGTGGTAGTGTCGGCAGGATAGGAGCGACTGTGGGGCGACCAGCGAGATGAGGAGTGCGTAGAGTTTGAGGCAGGGGCCGTGCTTGAGATGACTGAGTCGGCGCAGTGCTGTAAGGCGTGTCTGCAGCTGCTTCGTACCACGTAAAAATTTTTTGATGGGCCTGCGGGAGGGGGGAGGCGAGTGGGGTTTGGGCCCGTATTGTAGGGGAGGGAATGGTCATGTGGTAGGGAACACAAGTGTGCTTGAGACTGTGTGCGGGGGTGGCGACGGCTGCCGCCCGCTCTTTTCTTGTGTTCTGTCTGGAGTCGTTTGAAGCCTACGTCTTATGTGCTGGACTGCTTGCCGACATGAGTGTTCTTGCTGCGCCCGTTTTGCTGTTGTCGTCGTTACGCCCTTCGCTTTGCTCTCCCCTCCCTTCTCTCTTGTGTGGCATGCCAGCGTGTTTCTCTGAGCGCCAAAGTGAAAGAAAAGAGATCGATGCTGTATGGGGCGGCGCCTTTGTCCACTTCGCCAGAAGCCCACTCACGCCTGCGAATACGTCGCCTCAGTCCCTGATGGGGGAAGCATCTCTCCGTTGTTGCTGTTTTCCTCCTAGGTGTGCACTGATTTGTCCGTCAATTACACAAAGAAAAGTCTGAAACAGCCACAAATTCGTCCCACTACCAATGGGATGATCTGAGACACACACCAACACAAGCTGATGTGACTATGTGCGTGTGTGTCTGCACGGCGTCCTTGAGCCACTGGGAGCTTCGATCCATTTTGCTCTTCTTTGTTGCTCTTCATCTTGTCTTCTCTCCTATGATCCGCACACTTCTTTCTCCCGTGTCGGTGCGCGCAGGTGTCTGTGTCAGCTTCACCGCAAACCGTGCTCTACTTCAACGCATGTCTCTTGCCCACCCCTCACCCCTCCTCACGTACCTCCTACCCCTGCACGGTTGTGTAGGCGCGTATATCTCCCAGCTACCGTTGAACCTTCATTACTCCCTTCCTGCTGTCGTTTCCTCTTATCTCATTCATGCAGGCTTATTCTCTCTCTCCCTCTTTTCTGCTTCGCTCCCGTCCTCTTCGTTCCGCGTGTTTCGCTGCCGTACCCCCTCCCCCTCCCCCCTCCACACACACACACACACATACGTCTTCCCCCAATTTTCTCCATCGCTTTTCTCCTCTGTTGTCCACGCGGTAGTCGCTTGCGTGTGGGCTCGAGTACTCATCCTTCGCTTTCCCTTCTGCGCTGCTCTCTCGACTCGCTTGCGTGGGTTTGTACGCGCTCCTGGGGCCGCTGCCTTTCTTCCCCCCTTCCTCTCCTGCAAGGCGCCTGTCCTTCGCCTGTTCTTGGGCACAGCCTTCGCTGTGGGGATGTGCAGCACCAGGCAAGAGGGGTTTCACAGCAGCACTGAGAAGCACACCGACAGGGGGAGGAAGGAAAGAAATGGGCGCTGTTTTATTCTTTCTCTTTAGCGAGTCTACTACACCACGAGCAGGTCAGCTAACAGACGCACGTACGACCGCAGACCACCCATGCCTCTGCTGGACTGCGGCGATGCCAGGGAGCGGGGCCCACCCAGCACCGTCTGGCGTCGCTCCGCCCACTGCAATGCCACTGCATACAGGGCAGGTCAGGCCCAGGATTAGGCTCGGCGTCACTGCAACGCAGCTGAAGTCGGAAGACAGTAGATGGATGCCTCGATTTATCGACCCATCGGCACGAGTCGTGCTGAGCTGGTATAGTCGTGATCACACCGCCCACCTCTTCAGCACAGCACCTGCCCAGACCTGTCCGCTGACACCAGGCAGCCCGCAGCGCCGCGTACCCGAGGGCACGCTGCAGGCTGCCTGGCTTCTCCACAGAGAGAGGGATATTGAGCACCGCTGAGCACCTGCCTTGTCCAGATCTGCAGAACCAACCTGTGCAGCCCAGGCTTGTGTGCGGCGCAAGTCGTTGTCGTTTTCTCGATCTGCAGTGTTGCATTGGGCGGGGACGCCATGACGCTACCAGAGAATCGCGACAGTACGCTTACCTGGAACAGAGTCCTCGACTTCCTTCTCATGCAGATGCAGCTTTTTCGCGGGCTTACCCGCGGCAGCGCACGTTCCGGCGACGAGCAGGTGGCGGGCCTCATGACTCTTCTGTTGGACCTCGAGCATGAGCAGGAAAGGGGAACACAGTAAGGAAAGAGAAAGCATTCGTTGCGGAGCCGGAAATCGTGGTGCCACTCTCAGGGGCCGAATAAAGAGGGGCGGGGCAGGACAGGGCAGGGCAGCAGACCTGAGCAAAAAAAAAAACAGCGGCGAAATGAGGCGAGAGCATTCGTGCACGCCGCCGCAGAGATGGCCAGCGTTACTCAGCTCGCCAAAAGCGCGAGACGCTTTGTGCCGAGTGTTCGGAATGCGACACGGTGTGCGCAGCGTCGCTGCTTCTGCCCACAATGCTGGCTATTCGCAGTCACGGGCGATCCTCCGAGGGACTTCCACATGGCACTCTCAGCATCGATGAACTTGATGTCCTCCTCACTTCCCCAAGCACCCGCTGGCCGGAGTGCTTTACGAGCACACAACAAACATGGCCTGCCTTGGCACGCACATCTTCAGGAAACCGCGCGCCGGGTGAGCGCGAAGCCTGGCAGTGCAGCTGCCCGAACTTCTCTAGCGACGACTATGATGGAGAGCTCGAGTCGTGCTGATTTCAACTCACCCCGTCTGGTGACTTCTCGTAGGGCGCATTGCTGCTGCTCTCCAAGTGATGGTGTTGCTCTCCGCATGGCGCATCGCTGGCCACCCTGTCTGCGAGTGCCACAGCGTGAGCTGAGCGGGTGATCTAAGTGGGGATTACAGCGAATGCACGACGGGGGGAGTGCATCACGCCGATGACAACGGTCGGCGCGGTGTGCGGCCTCTGCACCGACACGACACGGGGCGGATGTAGAGCCGCGTGCGTAAGCTGGGCGACAAAGCACGCCGTCACTACGGGGATGCGTTGGGGATGTCACGGGCCGACGGCCAGTATGAATACAGCAGAGCACTAAACGGTGCGCCACGCATTTTAGGCTTTCGCTTCCTTCTCTGCTGGGGCTACGACTCACCCTCATGCTGATGGCGGTTCTGCCCTCGCTTGCTTTCCGCAAGGGCTACTCACACAGTCACGCCATCAGCGCGGAGCACCACGGCTCCATTAACTGACCTGCCATACGTGATCCACGGCCTGCTACCACATAACATCTGGTGAACCGCCCCCCCCCCCCCCCCATGAAGAGGGGGTCGAGTCGCGATTCGTCATTCCAATCACGGAGGAATACAGCCGGCGACCCGGGGGGAGGTGAGGCAGGCAGACATGCGACTCCGCGCTCTCGTCCGTGCCTCAACGCAGCCCATACGCGTAGCAGTGCTTCTGTGTAAACGACTCGCTTGATTCCTGCTGGTATGGCCGCTGTGTAAGCGGCACGATTGCACCCGCGATCAACGAGTCGGGGCGACTGAGGCGAATATGTTGACTTGCTCTCACGGCCTCGGTGTAACTCACTCATTTTCTTCTCCTTCCCCTCCTCTTCCCCTCACTCTCTTCCCCTCACGCTGGCGAAAGAACGGAAGTATTCCATACAAAAACACAAACCAGCGCAGAAAATGCCGACCGAACTACTTGACGATTCCACCCAGGACGCCGAGGAGGAGTTTATCTTCAACGAGTACGCCATCGATGACAGCCTGGACCCTCTGAACCGGCTCTTGATGTACTACCAGTCGGACTTTTCTCTGCAGCGACTTGTGCTGGTGCGCGAGCTTTCCTCCACCGCGCACTTCGCCGGGTACGCCGAAAGCGCGCGCTCTATTGTGCCGCTGCTGACGACTTTCACCCAAGATGCTGAGCCGGTGGTGAGACAGGCCCTGGTGGAGCAGCTGTTCCCGCTTGCGGAGTTCTTTGTGCAGCAGGGCAGTGAAGCGGGTTACCAGTGTTTGCTCAACGTCTTCCTCCCAACAGCTTTCGAGTTGCTCGTTGATAAGAATGTGGAGGTCGGTGTTGTGGCACTTGAGGCGATTCAGAAGCTGGCCCAGCTTGTCCACAAGGAGGACGTGCAGTCACATTTGCTCAACGTGGTAATGACCCTCGCCCATGACGAGCGTGCAGAGGATTACCGCGTCGTAGCGGCGCAGCTCTTCAACGATCTCGCGCCGCAGTTCGGCAGTGAGTTCTCAACGACGGTGGTTCTAGGGGAGCTGGAGCTGCTCTCGAACGACTCTAGCTTCACGGTGCGGCGCACCGTTGGCAGCAACCTCGGTGGCGTATGTGCTGTGCTCACGACCGAGGAGGCTCAGCGGACGGTGTTGTCGCTGTACATCACTCTCTGCGGGGATGAGATCTGGGGTGTGCGGCAGGCCTGCGCCGAGTCTATTGAGAAAGTATCAAGTGGTCTACCCGAATTGATGCGAGTTCAGTTCATCGTGCCAGCCTTCCAGAAGCTGCTCGAGGATGACTCTCGCTGGGTGCGCACGCGCGCCTACGAGTCACTAGGCCGCCTCCTCCACACCCTGCGTAGCGAGGACATCAGCCCTGAGCTGCTGCGCCTCTTCACTGATATGGCCTTCCAGTCCGACAACGTGGAGAGCCCACTCAGCGAGTACTGCGCTTACTGCTTCCCAGCTGTGGTGCAGGCTATCGGCCCGTCTCGCTGGAACGAGATGGCAGATGCGTACGCGACAATGCTAAAGGATGTGCAGTGGAAAGTACGCAAATCCCTCGCCTACTCGCTGCACGAGATGGCTGCGCTCCTCGGGACGAAGGTGACGGAGGAGGCCATCGTGCCCGCATTTGAGTTGCTGCTGCGCGACCTCGACGACATCAAGCGCGGCGCCGTCCTTAACGCCGAGAGGTTCCTCGCCTTAGTCACCCCCGCCACACGCGACCGTCTTGTTCCTCTTCTGTGCCATGTGCCGCTGGAGAGCGAGAACTGGCGGCTTCGCAACGAAGTGGCGAAGCGTATTGGCGCCGTCGCCGTACTGCTCTCGCCCGACAGCCCCTCTTTTCCGTCCGTACTGGCGCTGGTGTCGCGCCTGCTCGACGATAGTGTCATGGAGGTGCGCACCTCCACGTACGAGCCCGTAGCTATTATCCTCAAGCACCTGCGCGCGGCAAATGACGAGAAGTACCAGAACTACCTCGCCTCGATTGTCAAGCTGGCGACGGCGTACAGCTTCCGTGGGCGGCAGATGTTCGCCTACGTCACGGAGCAGGTGGTCAAGGTTGGCGCCGACGACGTACTGGAGAGCGCATTGCTTGACGGGATTGTGAAGTTGGCAATGGACCCCGTCGTCAACACGCGCCTCGTTGTCGACAGCGTGGCGGGCCGCACCATTCTGCGCAACACCAAGTGGGCGGAGAATAACAAGGTGCAGGAGGCTATCTCAGTTCTGAAACAACAGGCAGCTTCGCAGGAGGTGGTAGACGTGGCGGCTGAGGCCGCAGAGGCAGCCGTGGCAAATACCCAGATTTTGAATGGCAGCGAGAACGGCGTCGGCGAGGCTGGCGGTATGGGGATGCAGCGCGAGGAGCAGCAAGCGGACAGCGGCGGCCCTTCCCCGGCTCTGCAATGCGGCCCTGATACCGTGGCCGATGGAGCGGAAGGTATCGTGAGTGAAGACAACGACAGCCCAGGGTGCGGGCTGTGGTCGCAGGGCACGCCAGCCGTGTCAGCAGTGGCACCTGATAGCACTAGTTCAGTCCCCTTAGGGGGTGCCACGGCGGTGGGGGATATTTGAGTATGCAACTCTTCTTGCACCTCTACCCTGTCTTCTCCATGTGTGAGTGCGTAAGTGTTTGAGGTTAAACGAGTAGCTCGCGCCTGTGGTGCATGTGGCGGAGGATGCGGGCATTTATGTATTTCCTTTTTTATGTTTTGTTTTGGCCCCAGGAAGGGGAAAAACTCTCCGTGTGCATGTGGGCGCAGGCCGTCACACAGAGATGCACGCAGGCGGGGCACCAGGCTGATGAGACCAGAGAGACTCAAGATGCACACGTAGAGGGGAAAAGGATAGAGCATGTGCAAAAGACAAGGAGAGAGAGACCGCTGTGTGCTTGTGTGTGTGTGTGTGTGTGGGTGGGTGGGTGGGTTGGGGGGGGGAGGAGCGGCGCGTAGTGCAGTTGTCCCCATCATACGCAAAGGCGATCCGGAAAGGAGAAGGGCAGGAGAGGTGTAAAGAGGCGGCCGACACCAAGGCACGCAGCAGGGGCAACATCATTCTAACTCAATGGGTTTCAAGGGAGGAAAGCAAGGGTACATGGCAAAGAAGAGTGTTTGCTGAATGCCTGTGTGCCTGCATGTATATTACGTATGCGTAAGGGTGTGTCGTGGTGGTGGTCGAGGCGGGTCTTTACTCCTTTACTTTTCTCCTGCCATCGTCTTTTCCACCGTTTCTCCCTTCGCCTATCCCCCCTCTCTCTTTCGTTTTTGTGCTCGCCTTTTCCCCGGCTTGTCACACCCGCACTCGCATGCGCGCGTTGGAGACGAACAGGAGCGCGCCTAACACACACACACATGTATGTGTGTATGCAAGCCCACTCCTCTCTCCCCCTCTCCTTGCTGCACTATGCGACGCAATGCTTTGGGTTCTGCGGGTGGGCATGTAGGCAATGCGTTGATGCGTGTGCTGATGTGTATGCCAATGCTTGTGTGTGTGTGTTGTTGACGACGACGTCGTCCCTGGTGGTGGTGGTGGTGGTAGGGATTCGCCTTGTGTTTCTCTCCGTGGCTCTTCTTGTGTCCCTCGATCCATGCCTCCAATGGGCACCCCTGCGCCTTTGCTGTTGGTTTTCCTCGTATTCTCTTGTTTGCCCCGCTTGAGTGTAGATGTGCGTGCGTATGTGTCTCCGAGCAACCTCTCTCCCTTGTTTCGTGCTCTTTCTCTTTATGGTGTGTGTGTGTGTTCTTCTCCCTCTCTTCCAGCCTTGCAGCTCTCGCAGCGTGTTGCTTTCGGGTGGGCTACTCGGCAGCGTCCCTCAGTAATGCAGGCGGTAGTGATGACGGTGAGGGATGATATCCGACTCTTCGTGTCTCTGTGGTCTCATATTTGTTTATATGCGTCATATGGTTGTGTTCTGTGTATCTGATCTCCCTCTTTTTACTGGTTTGCTCTGTCTCACTGTGTGTGTGTATGTGTGTGTGTGTGTGCTTGTGTGAGTGTCAGCGTGCAACTGAAGCGGTCCCAAGGATTTAGTTGCTTGGTTGTGGATGTCTCTCTCTCTCGTTCTGTGCGTGTGTTGTGTGCGGAAAGGGAGCGCGCCTTTTTTCGTTCGTTGTGTTGTAGAGGTGAGCGCGTTGCCTCCCTTCTCATCTCCCGTAACGCGAAGAGGATGAAAAACAAATAAGGCGACACAACAACGGCCCTCGTGAGGCGACAGTCGGGAGGGGAACTTGAAAGGAGGAGGAGGAGGGGGGGGGTACAGAAAGGCTGTCGCACACCCACGCACATGAACACCTTTGCCCACCTATTTCCTCTCTGCCATGAATCCGGTCGCAGCATAGACTTTCGCCCACATCCCTCCCCCGCTACTACCCCTCTCCCAAGTTGGGTGCTGCCGAGGGTTGATGTCGACGTAAAGCGAGAGAATCAACCAGGTCTGCGGCTTCCCTGTTGTCTGCTGATGTGGATGTATGATCTTTGTCAAGTCTCTCGCAGTGGTCGTCCCCCTTTCCTTCCCTCCCTCTTCCATCTGTGGGTCTTTTCACTCCGTCTCATGCTTGTCCGCTCTGCATTCGCTCACACCTACGCCCGCGCAGGGGCGAGCAAATATTAACCCCTGCTCCTTGTCCCCCCACGGCTTTACTTCCCCTCATACCTTTGGTGGCCTTGGCTAAGGCATTGCGGACCCGTTGAAACGTACTCAGAAGGGGATCCAGGCACCGATACCCCGGCGTTAGGAGGTAGGAAGCTGCCACCATGGTCGGCGTCTCTCGAGGAGATGCACAGAGAGGACTAGAGCCGATCCGGCCCCGCCAGCATCGCCTCCTCCCATTACCCCACCACCCCGCAGCGTCAAATGGTGTTTGCGCCGGCACTGATTGTTCGCAGCTTCTTCCATCACGGTGTTCTGCACGGCCCCCTACAGTTGCCGGCGCACCGTTGACTCATCGCCGCGAGAGCGACGTTTCAGTGGTGAGACCAGTGGGATGGGGAAATGCTGTAGCCTGTGTAGGCGCTGAACTGCGTCATACAGGTATGAAACCTCTGCTGCCCTGCCGACCGCCTGCACTGCCCACCAGTTCCTCCAGCGCGGAGACACGTTCATCCGAATCTGTTCCAGACAGTGCGAATGCTGCTGCCACCGTGGCTACGCTCAACTTTGGAGCGGCATTGAATGAGCAGTCACCAGTAACTACTGAACGTATTCCGTCACTGTCACCACAGCTGTCACTTCCATACCCACACTCTGGGACTACTCCAGGGGTGGTGGCGTCTTGTCAGCCGCATCCCCCTTCCTCGCCAACATCGTCATCGCCAGCGTGCAAACCGCGATGCTGTGCACCGGCAGCATCTTTAGCCGCTATTTCGGCTTCCAGCTCTCCCTCGCCAATAGAAGACGGTGTACTCGGTCGATATCGCGCGACCGCCACGCAGTTTATCAAAGGTATAGAGCGGCTGAATCGCATGACTACGACGATGTGCAATGCGGATGCCACCTTAATTTTCGCCCTGACCGAAGAGAGGACAGCGAGCGGCAAAGCTGGCGCTCGAAAGATGGCGCGTGTACCTTTGCTGCCCCTGACACTCTGCACAGACGGGTCCACCGTACTACTTGTTGATCCCAATGGCACAGAACGGCACGGCAACTACTTGCAAGCCGTTGACGGGTTTCATCAGTACTTGTCACCGTTCACAAGCACCGCCTCGAGCCGGAACGCCGCGGCGCCTTCTGTATCATCACACCCGCCATCAAACGTGCTGTGGTGGACCTTGACTGACCTGCAGCGAGAGCCATCTGCGGTACCATTCACCACGGCACGTGCGGCCCTCTCCGTGGAGCACCTTATCGACAGCCAAGATGGCGTGAATAGAAAACAGCGCTTCCCTCAACCAAGTCTCATGCACGCGGCAGGAGACGAGACTTCTTCAACCAAATGCCCTGCGAAGGTGGCGGCGATGTTGGCCGCCATTCAGCCGAGTCGGTTAACCCTTCGCTACGGGGAGCCGCTCGTGCTAGTCTTCGCCAGCCCTGGCGCACAAGTTGGAGACGAAGCACAGCGACACCGCATCATGGACGGCAGGGTTGGGGTGGAAGTGGCCGCGGATGTGCCTCCGCGGTTCGCTGCAAGTGAGGCTACTAGCCCGCAAGAGGACCTCAAGCGAAACGGCTTTCCCCATCTCGGCTACAACCTCCTCCGCGACATTTACCACGGCTATCTGCCATCATTTCTCGAGCTCCTCTACCCAAATGGGGGTGTGCAGCTACGTGGGTGTTGGTGTGATGTACCTGCCAGCGCCGTGGACGCATCGACGGCACAGTCCGTGAAGTTATTCTCCCAGCAGCAGCTGTCGTTGCACCCAACGGTATCGCCGATGGGTGTTGGTGGTGGAGCTGCGCAGCGTTCCTCGCCTGGTCCTCTCAAGCCACGGTGCATGCAGCAGCTACTTGTCACCATGGCACCGATGCCACTCCTCGGCTGGTCACCCCAATCTACCGGTGCCGCGCCCCACGGGCACAGAGGCACCGCCGCCGCCGCCGCTGACGATATTGAAACAATCATGCAGTCCTTGCGGCCCACCTCCTTGCGCCCGCCGTGGCGCTCGCAAGCTGCGTTCACTGCGACTCACCGTGATGCAAACACGCGCAAGCTGACAACGGCGGCGCCGGATGCTGTCTTGCAGCTCCCACCTGCTGTGCTGCGCTTCTTGGCACACCACGATGACAAGGTGTGCGCAGTTTCGGCAAAAACCTCAAGCGGCCCTCGCCTCTGCTTGTCGCCATCACCACCGCCCCCTTCCGAACATACGGCAACGGGGGCAGCACCGTCCCCGCGACTTACCCAGCGCCGTGTGGAACGTCATGGCAAACCGGATGTGTGTGTCACTGACTTTGGGCCCGATGGGCCCATCCTTGCCATCAATGGCTTCGACTTATCCCGTGTGCACTCCGACGGGGACCCTCGTGGCATCCGTGATAGTAATCTTCGAGGCCCGCAGCTGCAGCGGCAATGGCAAGCTCGGAGCGGTTTCGATTTAGTCTACGTCTGTGCACTGCTTCACGCACCATCTCAGCCACCACCGATGGGCATGGCTGTAAAGACGTCAGTCATGTGTAAATCCGTTGTGGTGCTCACGCCAGCTGGACGTGTCGAGCTGGTGGTGCCTGCAACATCCCACGCTGCTGCCGGGCTCATCACAATCGCCGATGTACAGCAGAGTCTCTTGTGCAGCCCTGTCGGCCGCTTATTGCTCCTTCGCGACGAAGAAGTCGTCTTCACCTACGCCCCAGGCACACCGCATCTCCTCGAAACGGCGGTGGTGGACACGGCACACGCGGTACTGCGGCTGCGGCGGCGCGCGTTATGCCCACACCTCGAGTTCGCGAAGCAGCAGATGCAAGGAGAGAGGAGAGAGGGGGATGTGGACGAGAAAGTGGGAGGACACTGAAGTGCGGACACTCTTTCTCTCGTTCACGCCTCACCCATATTCATTCTTCCCGCTGCTCACCTCTGCGTCTCTCGGATTTCTCCGTGCACTATTGTGTCCTCCTTTCTGCTTGATTATAATGTGCGATGGATTCCCTCCGCTTTACGGAGCTTTGATGTGCATGTGTGTCTGCGTGCTGCTGCTGCTGCTGATGCGCCCCCCGCTCTCCCGCCCTCCCTCTCTAGCCACACATGCGTGTAGAAACTTCGTGCGTCTCCTCCTCCACCATGCCGTACGACTGACGCAAAAGCGCGTTCAAGCGCGAACACCCACCACTACCCCCCCCCCCACACACACACAGCGATGCACATTTCCACATCCCATCTTGCACGGAACGCGAAGGCAGAAAGTGCCACACGCCTTCGTAGCTGATGGACTGCATATTGCTGTTGCTCAGCCTTTGTCTCGATCCTGAGCAGCGAGCTCTTGTAGTCTCATCCACTGCTTTCCCCCTCCCTTTCCCACTCTGACCAGGTGCAGTGCCCTGCTACTCCGAACCTCCTCCACGCCAATGGCCATGCTAGACTAACATCATCAACGCTCTCGCCCAAAACTACTACCCCTATGAAAGCTGCTTCCCCGTTCCTTTTCCCTTTCTCTGTCTGTCCTGCGATCACGCCTCCGCCCTGTACATACACACACACACACGCACACATTTGTATGCCCGTGCAATCACACTTGCCTGGCTGCATCTACATCTCCACCCCTCCCTCCTCCTTCTGCAACTGACGATGCAAAGAAGTCTTTCACACCATCTCCTGCTCTGCTAACTCAGACCAACCTACCACATCACTGTAGTGTCCTATTTATCATTCACACGCTAACTATTGACTCTCTCTCTGCTCCTTTAAGCTTTTTTTCTGTTTGCCTTCAGCGGCTTTAACAATCCTGAACACGCGCCTATTTCTCCACCCTTTGCAATCGTCTTTGTGTCACCTTCTTGCGGCTCTCTCACTTTCCTCGACCCAGGCAGCCTCTCTCTCTCTCTCTTCCACGCCAGTGTTGACATCTGGACAACTCGTCTCATCACCCCACGGCGAGAGGAAAGCACGACACCAAAAAAAAAACGCCACCATTATCACTACTACTATACAGGCTCACTCATCTATAAACACTCGATCGGTCCCCTCACACGTACCTCGTTTACACTCCATTTTCCTTTCTCTGGCTGTTTTGCGATTTCTCTGCCTCCTACCACTCTGAGCGCCTCTACAGCAACCATTCTTCCCTGTGCTGCTTCTACGCAGTTTTATCTCTCTTGTAGATACAGACACCCCCATCACAGGCCTATAGTGGAACCATGCGTGCTGCTCGCTGCTCCATTATCCGCGGCGCCGCCGGCCTACGCATGGCATCATCGGTGGTGAGTGAGATGAAGGAGCAGATGCTGAAGCGCAACAAGGTGGAGAAGCAGACGATCAGCGAGCTCCGGAAGAAGCACGGCGACGTGAAGCTGAGCGACGCCAGCATCGATGCGGCGTACTGTGGCATGCGGGGCATCACCGGTCTTGTGTACGAGCCGTCCCTGCTGGACCCGGTGGAGGGCATCCGCTTCCGCAACCGCACGATCCCGGAGTGCCAGAAGGTGCTGCCCAAGGCACCGAACGGCTGCGAGACGCTGCCGGAGGCGATGTTCTGGCTGCTGATGACCGGCGAGGTACCGACGGCGGAGCAGGCGAGGGCCCTGAACGCGGAGTTGCACCGCCGCGCTGACCCCGTGGCGATCGCCGCGGCGCAGAAGGCGATCGCGGCGCTGCCTGCGAGCACGCACCCGATGACGGCGTTCAGTGTGGGCGTGCTTACGCTGCAGACCTACTCGAAGTTTGCTGCGGCCTATGCGACGGGCAAGTCAAACAAGACGACGTACTGGGAGTACGCGCTGGAAGACTCGCTGGACATGCTGGCGCGCACGCCAGCGGTGGCAGCGATGATCTACAACCGTGTCACCAAGGGCCGTGCGGAGGTGGCGGCGTCGAGCAACAGCGAGCTGGACTGGGCGGCGAACTTCTCGAACATGCTGGGCTTCAAGGACAATGAGTTCTGGGAGTGCATGCGGCTGTACCTGTCCATCCACGTCGACCACGAGGGCGGAAACGTGTCGGCGCACACGACGACGCTGGTTGCGTCGGCGCTGAGCGACCCCTACCTTGCCTTCAGCGCGGGGCTGAACGGGCTTGCCGGACCGCTGCACGGGCTGGCGAACCAGGAGGTGCTCAAGTACCTGCTCAGCATGCAGGACCGCGTGAAAGCAGACGGTGTGAACGTGCGCGATGAGGCGGCACTGGAGGTGGCGCTGACCAAGTACACTTGGGAGCTGCTGAACTCCGGTCAGGTTGTGCCCGGCTACGGCCACGCGGTGCTGCGCAAGGTGGACCCGCGCTACACCTGCCTGCGCAACTTCTGCCTGCGCCACCACTTCGAGGACGACCTATTCAAGCTGATCAACATCATCTACAAGATCATGCCCGGCATCCTGACGGAGCACGGCAAGACCAAGAATCCCTACCCCAACGTCGATGCGCACTCCGGCGTACTGCTGCAGCACTATGGGCTGACGGAGCAGGATTACTACACAGTGCTGTTCGGCCTGTCGCGCCAGATGGGTGTCATGGCCGGCGTTGTTTGGGACCGCCTGCAAGGCCGCCCGCTCGAGCGCCCCAAGTCGATCACGACGGAGATGCTGGCAAAGAAGTACCTGTGCACTCCTCGGTAAGCGAAAGAGAGGGAGGCTATTTTGAAAAGTACGAGTGCCTGTGGGTAGTGCCCAGCGAGAAGTAGAAGGAGATGGACTGGATGACGTTTCATTCGTTGCCAGTAGCACGTGACGTCTTGCCGCATGAGCTCCCCGCTACTTCTACTCTTTCCTTCTGCTGACCACCCCGGATTGGACGGCTATGTCGACACCCAAACTGTAGGGTTGACCATACCCAAACATACACACGCAAGTGCCGTTCCTCCATGCAAAGTTAATCAAGTTGTGAAGACAAGTGGAGTGAGGGGTGAGGGGTCCCACAACCCCAGTTGATTAGGGGACAAAGAGACGAGGAGAGGAAGAATACAGTCGTCCCAGTGAGCGTACCTCATGTATGCGCATGTGATTTGAGGGGATGTGGTGTTTTTTTTTTCCGGCGGGTGTGTATGTTGTTGTTGCCTTGTAAGCGTTGTGTAGAACGTGTACACGCATATGTATATATATATGTATATGTATGTGTATGTATATGCATGTGTGTATGTATGTATATGCATATGTATATGTATGTATGTATGTGTGCGTGTATGTGTCTCGCTGTAGATGTATTGCTTTTCGCATTGGTTGGTTTGTATTCTGTCTCGCTCGACCGACTTGCCTATGCGCTCCTCTTCTTCTCTCTCTCTCTTCCATTTCGTTTTCTTCTTTGCATCTCTTCCTTTCCCTTGCCTAACCACCACGTCTCTGCTGTGTTCAAGTTGATGGACGCACAAGAGAATCTCTGGGCTTCTCTCCCAGCCATTCTCTTGTGCGTCTCTGCCAGTTCAATTGAAAACAGAAGAAAGAAAACCGAGGAGAGAGCGAGAGAGGGAGAGAGGGAGGGAGAGAGAGGGGGGGCAGGAGTGTAAGAAGGCGCTATCTTGCTGCTCGTTTTCCTTGTATTTCTCTTGATTGTTTTGGTTCGTGTATGTGAGCGTGATTGCTCTCACGTTGTCGTGAGAAGACCTTCTCCCGTCCCCCCACTCCCGTTTCTCCCTTTGCCCGCGTGCTTTCTCCTTTCCATGTTTTATTTTTCCCCTTTTAAATTTTATTAGGAAGGAGCTGTTTTGATGTATGTGAGAGGCTGCTTTAAATTTATTTGCATGCGAAGGCATGGGCTGTGCGTTTCTGTGTCTCCCCTTCTATCATCGGTGGGCTGTGTGGCCTACGGCATCAGACTTCTCCCTTCGCCCCCCCCCCCTCTCGCACTATACGCTCTAACTCTCACCTTTCTCATTTTCTTATGTCTCGCTGCAGTCACGACCGCCACCATCACTGCCTTCGCGACTTTTGTATATCACATGCTTACCCTTCTCTTCCCCCCCTCCCCCCATTATGCTGGGGGAGGGAATGGGAGGGGGTGGTGGTGGTGGAAGCTGTAGAAATGACGGAGGAAAGCAGAATGCGCACACGAACAGAGAGAGAGAGAGAGGGAGAGGGGGGGGGGAAGAGAGGGAACAGCGTGATACGATTGAACCCAATGAAGGCAACTGAAGTCTTCCATAGGAATATATATATATATATATATATGCATTTCCGCTGGTGACATCAGTGCTAGTACATTCATGAGTTGATGTATCTTTACCGGGTGTGACGAGATGAGAGTCGTCTCTAACTCCAAAAATACGCCTCCTCTCCCTGGAAGGACACGCTGGAAAAAGGGAAGAGAAAGAAGAGAGAAAACAAAAACAACGAGAAATTCCCTTCGTATTCCTCATCAACACTCCTACTCTGTTCCATCGCGATCATTACACACAAGCATCCTCATCTTCATTGTGTGTAGGCGCGTTTGTGTGTGTGTTAGAGTGAAGGAATAATATCGGTACTGACTCTGGTAGTAGAGGTGGCGACGATCGGGAACGGTGACGCAACATGCGACAGCGGCGATGGTATTAAGGCGCGCGTTGCCTCATCTCTTCTTTGTCTCTCTCCCTCTTATGTCTCCTTTCTTCGTGTTTGTGTACGTACTTCAGTAGCCTGTATTCTTCCAGTCGGCTTTATGCTGTGAATTCACCCCCCCCCGCACATACTCTCACCTAGAGAAATAGCGAGAAAAGGGCAGCTACACGGACAGAATCACTCTCTTAGGCTGTCGCCCCACACGTGGCTGCACGTCTCTCTGCCTCTTTGTGTGTGTGTCTGTATGGTTGATCCCTCAACCCTTTTTCGCCGTTTTCTTCCTTTCCCTTCCACCACTTCTTCAGCTCCATGCCACCGCCAAACTGCCTCCACCCCCCCCTTACCTCTGCCCGTTCCAATGTGTCATCGCTCTTCTCCTTCGCTCTTTCGTACGACATGACGCTGCTTGACTGCGAATCTCTACTCAAGTGCGGGGCAGGAAAAGAGAGGCGGTGGTATGTGCGCATGGGCGTACTTGTTCAGTGCGTGCGTGTCTGGTGGGCGTGAACGACAAGAAGAGTAGGACGGTGAAGGGAGGTGGAGGAAGGGGGTGGAGGAGGCAGAACACGTAATTCCTGATGCTCCACTCTTTTTTCGTTCATGCGTGCTGACCACTTATATTTTCGCTTGTGTGTGGGCGCGTGTGCCGGGGTGTATTTTTCACTTCCCTACTTCCTTGCTCCGACTCCTTGTTTCTGTAGGGGAGCAAGGGAGGAGGGGGGTATGGAGCCTAAAAAGCCCACAATTTATGCCCCCCCGCCCCCCGCGTGCATGCGAAGGATTGAAGGAATAACGTAATACCGCCACTTCCAACGGTGTCCTGCGTTCACCGTTACTATCAGTGAGTGTCTTCGTGAAGTGTGTGCCTACGGGGTTTTGGTACGCAGGGGCGCAAGTTATCGACGGGAGTCTCCTCTTTTACCCGCCCCTCACTTCTCTCTCCTCTCCCTGTTTGGTGCATCAGTCCACATACTCGCCACCGCCTCAGTCTTCTGGTGCCGGCACGTCTGCGAGCGTATGTGAAATCGATTCTGGGAAAGGCAGAGGCTGAGACGTTCGAGCAGAGAAAAGACAACTCGGCAACGGCTCGCCACGCCGCTTCCTCCCTCCTGCCCTGTCTTTTGTGTCGAGTGCGCACGAGGGTGCATGTGCTCTCTGTGGCTTCACTGTCCTTACTCATTCATCACTCACTGCCACAGTCGCATATACACACCCCCACACCCACAAACGCACCCGCACTTTCACGCAACTTGTCTGCTGTTGCTCCAGCATGCCCTCGGCTGTTGTGGTGCCCTGCAGCCTCTCTCTCTCTTTCTCCCTAGTCTGCTAGTGTGAGGTGAGGGAGGGCGGATGACTTCTATGCAGCGTCTCTCTTTTCAATCTTCACCACCGTCATCCTACTCTTCTTTTTCTCATGTCAAACATATCGATGTCACGATGCACGCCTTCTCACGCGTGCACTCGTACCGATGTGTACGTCCTATACGCACAAGTATGCATGGCACGATTTGCTTGGCCACACAAACGCCCCGCCGTTCTCTCTCTTTCCCTCCCACACGCTCCCGCCTCAGCGTCTTTTCTTTCTCCGTATCCTCTCTTCTTTCTTTCGCTCGCTTTTCGTAGACCCTTCTGATCCACTACATCAAACATAATCGCTCTTCTACCTCTGTGCATGTGTGCGTGTGCGTGTGCTTGCGTTAAGCGGCTGCGGCACAGCTTTCCTCTCTCTTGCTGTTCCTACCTCCGAATCACTCATTTTTGCTCAGACAAAATTGTCTTTTTCGCTTTGTTGCTTGCACTACCCGTCTTGCTACCTCCCTCACCGCCTCCCTCTCTCGCTTTCACGATCACATCCTCAGCTCACAGATATTCACATTTTCTCTCACAGGCCTATAGTGGAACCCTATCCACTTCTCGCTGCTCCATTATCCGCGGCGCCGCCGGCCTACGCATGGCATCATCGGTGGTGAGTGAGATGAAGGAGCAGATGCTGAAGCGCAACAAGGTGGAGAAGCAGACGATCAGCGAGCTCCGGAAGAAGCACGGCGACGTGAAGCTGAGCGACGCCAGCATCGATGCGGCGTACTGTGGCATGCGGGGCATCACCGGTCTTGTGTACGAGCCGTCCCTGCTGGACCCGGTGGAGGGCATCCGCTTCCGCAACCGCACGATCCCGGAGTGCCAGAAGGTGCTGCCCAAGGCACCGAACGGCTGCGAGACGCTGCCGGAGGCGATGTTCTGGCTGCTGATGACCGGCGAGGTACCGACGGCGGAGCAGGCGAGGGCCCTGAACGCGGAGTTGCACCGCCGCGCTGACCCCGTGGCGATCGCCGCGGCGCAGAAGGCGATCGCGGCGCTGCCTGCGAGCACGCACCCGATGACGGCGTTCAGTGTGGGCGTGCTTACGCTGCAGACCTACTCGAAGTTTGCTGCGGCCTATGCGACGGGCAAGTCAAACAAGACGACGTACTGGGAGTACGCGCTGGAAGACTCGCTGGACATGCTGGCGCGCACGCCAGCGGTGGCAGCGATGATCTACAACCGTGTCACCAAGGGCCGTGCGGAGGTGGCGGCGTCGAGCAACAGCGAGCTGGACTGGGCGGCGAACTTCTCGAACATGCTGGGCTTCAAGGACAATGAGTTCTGGGAGTGCATGCGGCTGTACCTGTCCATCCACGTCGACCACGAGGGCGGAAACGTGTCGGCGCACACGACGACGCTGGTTGCGTCGGCGCTGAGCGACCCCTACCTTGCCTTCAGCGCGGGGCTGAACGGGCTTGCCGGACCGCTGCACGGGCTGGCGAGTCAGGAGGTGCTCAAGTACCTGCTCAGCATGCAGGACCGCGTGAAAGCAGACGGTGTGAACGTGTGCGATGAGGCGGCACTGGAGGTGGCGCTGACCAAGTACACTTGGGAGCTGCTGAACTCCGGTCAGGTTGTGCCCGGCTACGGCCACGCGGTGCTGCGCAAGGTGGACCCGCGCTACACCTGCCTGCGCAACTTCTGCCTGCGCCACCACTTCGAGGACGACCTATTCAAGCTGATCAACATCATCTACAAGATCATGCCCGGCATCCTGACGGAGCACGGCAAGACCAAGAATCCCTACCCCAACGTCGATGCGCACTCCGGCGTACTGCTGCAGCACTATGGGCTGACGGAGCAGGATTACTACCCAGTGCTGTTCGGCCTGTCGCGCCAGATGGGTGTCATGGCCGGCGTTGTTTGGGACCGCCTGCAAGGCCGCCCGCTCGAGCGCCCCAAGTCGATCACGACGGAGATGCTGGCAAAGAAGTACCTGGGGAATTTGTAGTGAAACGGAATGATGTGGTGAGCACTCACCTGACAGGCGAAAAAAGGCGGGAGGAAGTACCTCTGGGGAAAGCTACAGGCAAGGAAACTGCAGAGAGCGTGGGGTGTTTGAAGCAGGGGATGCTGCTCATGTGTGCCTTTGGGCACACCTATGGAATTCCTCTCCTTGCAGATTGCGCTTGCTGATGAGCATCTTATGTGTCTCTGTGCTCGTTTTTTGTGTCGTTGCTGCTGTCGTTGTGCAATGTCATTAGTCGTGCATTGACATCCCGACGTCGAAAGATACGGTGACGGCTGCTGACGTGGTGGTGAGGTGTGAGGCCATGTGTGTGCACCTTCGCTGTTCGCTGTTCGGGGTTTTTTCTGCTCAGCATTTTTTGGCAATGGAGGTTCTATCAACAAGCAGGCGCACTGAGTGTTGTGCCGTCATCCCCCGCTCGACCACATGCTGCCTTTCTCCCTTTCACCCTCTTCCCGCGACAAATTTTACAAGCCTTGTTGTACAGTCACAATCGCTATAGCCGAGACGCTTCTCCCTCCGCCACTTTCTTGAACTTTCTCTCCCTGCGGTAATATCAGATGCTCTGCATGTTGTCTTTGCTGCTCTTCAGATTCCCCTTTACGCCTCTTTATGCGTGCGCGTGCATGTATGCTCCTCTCCCAGCCCCGAACCCCTTCGTTCCGTCTTCTGATCCTTAGTCGAGTGTAAAGACTAAAAGTGCTCTACAGGGAAGATAATGGTACCCATGTGCTGTAGTTTTCCGTGTGTGGCAAGGTAGTAGGCGCATGCCCACACGTACAGACGGACAGGCACAGACGTGGTCAGTGGGAGATGCGTGGAAAGCTAGCCGCTAAGAAGATCCTTCCCGCCCTTTCCCTTGTGCGCACATCGCACACTTCACATCGCACCTGCCTGCGCCACCGTTTCTGCTTCGCTGGACGCCTTCGCTTGGCTGCAATTTCAGCGAATGGGGCAGTTGTTGTTGTTGTTTCGTTAGTTATCGTTGTTGTTGGTTCTGTGTTTTTTTTTTTCATGTGTGTGACACGTTGTTTCTCAGCTTCCTGCTCGCTTCTTGTTTGCTGGTTTCTTCTTTTTATTTTCTTTGCGCTCCCTTCTTCGCCCCTGGCCCCTGCCCTTCATTGTCTCTCCTCAGTACGAGGCATGGTGAATGGAATCGCGTCGCACGTGGGCCTTTGCCTCAGCCTGTTGTTTCTCAGCTTGCGTACCCAAAGCGCCTTTTGGCTGTGTTTTTTTTCTTTCTTTATGACTGATTATATGATTTCGTGTCTTGTTTTTTTTTTTGTTTCTCTTGTTTGGTCTCTTGGGTTTGCTGTTCTCTGGGGATGCCGGGCATCTCAGTGCGTACGGTATCACCCCCCGTCGCGCAGCCTTTT